>NC_022032.1:14536869-14539005 GCF_000317375.1 Microtus ochrogaster | reverse complement strand
ATTGAAAATAATATAGCTTTTGTGTTTGATAGAAGCAATTGAAGCAGCCAAATAATTATTGCACAAACCACACATCTCAATCCTCTTTTCCTTCCTAAGATTCTATCTGAGGATTTCCTCAGCTTATGATTCTTTCAAAAAATGGTTTTGTTTGAATGCTAAAATCCAAAATAATGCTAGGTTTTGGTGTGGCTATGAATCGTATTTGTAGGTTTGTGGCTTAACAGGAAAGCTAGTCCCATTATTGCGTGTCATTCTTCTCCTCCATTCTTTCTACAGAAAATGATACCAAATATATAGTATTCCCACCAAAGAACTAGAAATAGGATTTAATGAATAATAATGATTATTTAGTCAATAATCCATGGGACACTTGGGTAAAAATCATCAGAATACTTCAGAATGATGGGATCTAAAGTGAGAATATCAGATGATATTTTGAGATGAAAGGAGAGAATTCTAAAATTTATTTAAAACTTCCATGTCTTTATTTTATATATGAATACTTACTTATAAATATAAAGTATAAATTTGTTTGATTACCTTAAGACCTTTACAGCAGGTGTCCCACATTACACATTTTTATTTGACTAAATACATTTTTATTACATCCATATTTAGTCAAATAAAAAAGTCTCAATTGAGCCCTGCCTTACTCCATGTGTTTGCCTTTGGGAGAGCAAAATATCATATAGTCTTCATAAGCCTAAGTAAGCAAATTGTAGTGCCTAACTGAAAGAAAACAGATTTATACAAGATGAACTAAATTTCTGAAAAAAATCACTCTAAGAGAAGATATAGTCACTTGTTTTCCAGAGAGAATGAGTCTGGTATCTACAAAAGAGGTTAAAAACAATGATTATCCAGTAAACAGTTAAACAAATATAGTTTGAAACTATTGAGCAACTTAAAATTTTCAATAAAATAACACTTTAAATACTGACTTTTAACTGGCTAATTAATAATGTGTATCAATTCAACAATATATTGTACTTCAGGGAATTAACAAGTGACATATTAAATCATCATTAACAGAATGATTGGTTCAGCAGTGAGAGACTGATGATAAACCTCTGTAATTTAAGCAACAGTTTAAGTCATTTAATGCTCAATTAGGAATTTGAAAAGTTCAATTAAACTTATGGATAAGTTTTTAAATGCTTGAAATATAATTCTTAATAATGGTGAAATAGAGCTAGTGAGAGACATAACCAGAAATAGAAAAGGAGAAGTCAGATTGCCCTGTTCATAAATGACATGAGATTGTACTTAAAAGCTCAGTAGACTCCAGTAGAGAGTTCCTCTAAAATTGTAAGACATAAAAAGCTTTAGAGTAGAAAGATGGCTCAGTGGTTAACAGCGTGTACTGCTATTACAGACAACCTGGGTTTAGTTCACAGCACTGGAGAAGGCTGGCTGACTCACACAGATTGGTATTAACCAGATTAAAGGAGTATAATAATTTTTGGATTCGGTGTGCAACCTGCACTTACACATGGACATATCCTGACCCCCCACATACATATAATTAAAAATAAAATAAATATTTTCGAAGGTATCAACTTTTGTATACACTAATAACAAATTTGCTCAGAAAGACATTGTAAAACTATCCTATTCATGCTAACATTAAGTTATAGGGTGATGAGCCTAGCCACAGAAGTAAAAGACCAATATAAGAAAACAAGAAGAAAAGCCCTCTCATGCTCTTGGATTGGCAGAACCAACATTGTCAAGCTGGATGTGTTATCACAAAGAATCTACAGATTCAGTTCCATCTCCATCAAAATTCCAAGGACATTCCACTAGAGAAGATAATCCAGGAATGTATAGGAAAACACAAAAGACCAAGAATACTCAAAACATTTCTAAGAAGAGAAGAGAGAGAGAATGAGAAAACTAGATATGTCTCTAATGTTTTGATTGACAAATAGAAAACAAAGCTTGTTATACACAGATGACCAAAGTGAAATGCAGGTCATTGCCACAATGATTGGCAATCTTTAAACTAATGATATCCCCCAAATAAAAGAAAGATCATTAAAGTTACATTTTATCTTATAGTTAAAATTATCTTTGTAGATTGTTTTTAAAAAGTCATTACCATTTGATTTATTTTGCCAAAACCTAGTAAAT
>NC_022032.1:14534701-14536761 GCF_000317375.1 Microtus ochrogaster | reverse complement strand
CAAGTGCCAACTCCAGTGCAGATGGTTTCAAGAATGTTTTGTTGAAACAGCTTCGGTTTTCTGTGTTCTCGTGGCTTTACAAAAAAAGTTTCAATATCCACATTGGTTAAAAAAATTTTCTTAAAGCTATATATTTCCCCTTTAGTCAAATATGTTGATTCCCTCTGGTTTCTTTAGACAAATCATGGGCCTTGCTAGCTGGGTGAAAAAAAAGAGATTTCTTTCTCTTCAATTCCCCACCTTAGCTTTTCAGAGTGTTACTACTCTTTATTTTCTTACATGAGTGGATCCAGGTGAGATTTCGGAAACATGCTTTGTATGCCTTAACCCAAGTTGGCAAAGTTACTTGGCATGCAGGGCATGGTATTTCACGTCTTGTAGAACTTGGCTTTTAAAGTAACAAGGAAAGGATAATGGCTGGGTTACTCCTTTCACAAGATGATGGTTCTTTGCAGCAGTATATTTTGTGACACTCATAATAGTAAGGTTTAAAAATCATTTCTGTGATGTGGGATAGATATGGCCCCTAACTGATGACTACTGTGTTTTAGAGATAAATAAAGAAAGGAAGAAGGAACGTGATATTTATTCTTGCTGTGTTGTCTGAGTGAAACTGTTTTTCTATTGTTTTTACTGTATTTCTCTTCTCTATTTTCAAAATTATGTCATTGTTCTGAAAATTTTATTGGGAAAAATTCCAAAATGTTTTCAAAAGGTACAAATATGGATTCTAGGTAATTTTCCAGCACAAACCAATTTAAAAATATTTCTCATAAACGTTAAATCCTTAAATTCTATATCACATAACTGCAAAGTATTACTTTTGTCTTCTAACTGAACACTAGATTATAGAATTTCAACATTTTTTTACACAGAATATAAACTATAAATTTGTTCTTGGGGTTTCTTGATCGCTTAAGCTGGACTAGTGCTATAATAGGAACAACAATATCATATGAAGTTTCTACAATCCAAAAGTACACTAAAAAGACCCAACATATTTTATTTACTTAAGGAGAATTCTCATTTACAAATAGGTGCAATACTAATAAATCATAAAGCAATAAATCATTTCTTACAAAACTATGGGAATTTTCTAATAGAATAGTAATTTATAAAAATAATATCAGTACATTTCAGATCATCAAAAATGAATAAAAGCCAAATTTTTAATTTTTTGTTCTAGTTTTATAGAATTGGATAACTCTGTGGAGAATGTTTTCTTCTTATATAGATTAAAAGACTGAAAGATTTCCAAGTGCATAGTATAAAATTTTGTAATAGGTTTTGGCATACTTATTTTCTGTTTAATTTTAAACTTAGAATGTTAATTATATATTAGCTACTTATAAGCATATTATATCATTATTATAATTATAACATTTTGATTAATTACACTAATTATAATATTACCACACAGCGTTAATTAGCTATAAAACTGACTCTTTGATAACTTATATAGCAGTAGTGACTAGTTCTATTTTACTGCTCAAATAGTTTTCAGTTCAGTAATTTTATTCTAGAGTTTTACAAAAATATTACAAATGGACATTTTCTTTGCTTGTCCCATTTCTACCAAGTTATAGTTTGGTGGCCAAACATAATTTGATCACACTTTGTCAAACCCATGCAGCTTTTTTCTAGTTAGAAGCAGTTTTAAATCTCAGGTATGTGACTGAATAGAAAGTTGTAACTTTGTTAGCAATAAATCAACAAATCCAATTAAGAAATGTGTAACTCCTAAATCTTGAAAAGACACTATAGTCAGCTTTCAGTTTTATAGGATCAGCAGTTTAGAGCAAGTACACATAAAACAAGCCCAAATATATTATTCAAGAAATGGACCATAAAAACCCCACTGTGTAATCAGCAGAAAAGATTTGTCGAGGAAATAAACTGTTCCATGGCTGCTGTCAGTTTAATGTAAGCCCGAATCCTGGTTTGCAGTGTACCTGACTGTTTACATTGAGCAGTGGTATGTTGATCTCTTCACGAACCATAGGTAGAGAAGCAATTGTTTTCATAGTTTGACAAAATGAACCTGGTTCCTTTCTTTTTTT
>NC_022032.1:14509399-14534546 GCF_000317375.1 Microtus ochrogaster | reverse complement strand
TTGGTTTGACGAGCAATAAAATGTTTTCCCCTAAGTTTTCTTGAGTTAACATATGATTTTTTTAATGCAATGGATGTACGACTATTGGAAAAGGCCACTTTCTCCAACTGTGTTTTATTGGTCAGCCCCGAGTTCTTCATAATGTGCTTTGGAAATGAAAACATAACTGAGAATGATGTTATTCTCATCAAATTAAGATAGATCTGAAGGTAAGTAATAGATGAAAGTAAACATCTCATGTGAAGAACAGTTAAAACAGCTGTGATACGAATAATTTTTACAATACAAGATTTAGAAAAGCTAGCCACTTCTTTTCTGATTAGGAAAAGTGAGAGAGAACAAGACACACAACTTCTACGCAGCACTGATGGGTGGAAATTACAAAGCTGAAGCAACTCTCAAAACTCTGACAGGAATAAACAAAGAGAACACATTTTACCGTTTCAGAGGTCATACGTAAAATGAATTGGCACGGAAGATAATAGTTCCTCTGTCAAAATGAAGTACTTATACATGATTTAAAAAACCCATGCTGAGGAGAGCAGAGAAAATGAAAACATTCAAACAGTAGTGTTTGTGTCACAACCTTATTTTCAGTTTTTACCATTATCAATTTGTTTAATACTAACAGTATTGGAAGGGTATTTCCTCCATTATCTATATGAAAAAGTTAAGTCAATGTTGGCTGAGCAATGGATTTGAGTTAGATTTATGTGGTCTTGTGGCTTCACAATCAATTCTTTTAACCCATAAACTTGCTTAACTAAAGAGTTGTTCAAGTTATCATTGTCTTTAGGCTCTTGATTGCTTCTCAAAAGCACATGTGCAAAATACTTACCTCTCTTCCCTAATATGAGGAAGTGGTAGAGACTTCCTAACCTGAATTAGCTAACTTCAGTAGCCAATTATCTCAGATATTGATTACAATTCTAGGAAGCTAACATATAGTTATTGCTGCTTATATCGGTGTTATAAAAGTAAAAGTATTCATCAGCACTCGGGAGGCAGAGACAGGTGGATTTCTGTGAGTTTGAGACCAGCCTAGTCTACAGAGCTAGTTCCAGGACAGGTTCCAAAGCCACAGAGAAACCCTGTCTCGAAAAAACAAAAAACAAACAAAGAAACAAACAAACAAAAAAAAAGTATTCATCAGTCATCTGGTGTGAAAGGATTGTGAAGAACACAAATTAGTACAGTATGGGAATGAAAGCAGAATGAGTGAAAAAAATGATGTTGCCAATACTCAGAAGCACCCAACAGAGCAAATGATCTAACAGGACTTGAAATATTTAACAGAAAATTTTGTCAGCCAAAAATCTATTCACTCTTGATTCATTTGGAAATTGAAAGTCAGAAGACAGAGCTGCCTTTGGCCTTGACAATTGCTGGCCTGTATGAAAATGGAAATGCACGAGGAAAGAGACCAGACTGAAAGCATTCTTTGTTTAGCTATCAGGTCCATGTATCCTGAGAAGAGTTTATTGGATATAGGCATCAACTGGGTCTTAAATTCCCTCAGGGTAGTGATATTTAAAATATGTAACATTCATGAATCCTGGAAACTCTGAATGGAAATGGCTTTGAAATTACCAATGGCCACAGAGAGGTGCTCAGAATTTTGCCACCAAATTTCAGATAGCAGAAGAGACATTTAAAGTGGGAAGAGGAAAAATTGGGAGCTATTAAAGACACATTCACGTACCCATGCCTACTGACATCTGAACTGAACAGAAGTCTGTGAGAATTATACAATCAGGAGTCGCTTTTCATTCTGAAACTTACAAGATTGCATTCAACTTTTAAATTATTGGGAACATAGGCACTTTCTTACACATCCAATAGAAACTTTTTTTTGGGTATCAAATGTGAACTCACATCCCACGTTTTAAACATTTACAGTTTAAGTGATTTTGCTTTTGCCTTTCTTGGCTTCAAGTATAATCTCAAGTAGAAATTTTAATGGCATGTAATATAAGTCAATAATAACAGAAGATCCTGTTGCTGTATTATGTAATGTAATGTAAATGTATTATGTAATTATAATACATTTGTTATTATTTTCCCTCTAGTGTTGAAACAGAAAACAATCAGAAATAACCATCATTATTTTATCATTATTGAAGAATAGACCACTTACTCTTTTTTCGTTAACCAATGAAACTTTATTAAAAATCAACTTTACATTTGTGACTTAGTCATTATCTCTGAAAATATTGTTTGAATCTGTGCATATGAAGCAGAAAGGATACATTATTCAATGAATTTACATAAATTTCATCCTAAAATTCCTTTCTATTTCTTGATTTCAAAACATAAAGATGCTACAATTTCAAGTTAGCAAATTTTTCCTTTTAGAAAGATATTTAATTCATGTGTTAGAACAGCAGTAGAAATGAATATTACAAATATTTTGTGGGTTTTGGCATATGCCCTCTATATAGAAAATTTATTGTGGTGACATTACAACTTTAGGAATCAGCAGGATGTTAACCAGTGTGATCATGGAATTCTTTCTCTGACTCTAACTTGCAACATGATTTGTGTTTAATTATATCCCCATCTCCATAAAGATATTAAAGTCCAGCTTTTGAGAATATGATCTTGTTTTATTACTTAAATTTATTCATTTATTTTATATCCTGTCTGTAGTTTTTCTTCCTTCTCCTCCTCCTCCCTTCCCTAATCCACTAGTCCTCTGTTTCTGTTCAGAAGGGGGCAGGCCTCATGTGGGTGTCAACAAAACATGGCATATTAAATTAGCTAAGACTGTGATCCTCCCTTGTATTAAGACTGGGCAAGGCAACTCAGTATGATGAATAGGTTCCTAGAAGCCAGCGTTAGGAGCTGGTTGCTCTCAGCCGTCGGAGTCCCACAAGTAGATCAAGCTACACAGCTGTAATACACTTGTAGAGGGTCTAGGTCAGTCCCATGCAGGCTCCCTAGCTGCCAGTCCAGAGTCTGTGAGCTCCTACGAGCCCAGGTTAGTTATTTCTGTGGGTTCTCTTGTGGTAACCTTCAACCCTGCCTCATGCAATTCTTCCTCCCTTTCTTCAACAGGATTCCCCAAGCTCATCCCAGTGCTTGGCTATAGATCTCGTCATCTGTTTCTACCAGTCACTTGATGAAGGTTCCCTGATGATAATTGGGGTAGTTATCAATCTGATTACAGGAGATGACCAGTTCAGGCTACCTATCAACTGTTGCTAGGAGTCTTAGCTGGGGTCATCTTTGTAGATTCGTGGGAGTCTACTTTACACCAGGTTTATACATGAGCCCCCCAAAGCACTCCCCATCCATTACTTTGCCTCTCCATTCATTTCGCCAACCCAATCCCTCACGATCTCATCCCCATAGGCCCCCAGTCTACTCAGGTCTACTCCATTTCTGCTTCCCAGGGAAATCCATCTGTCCACATCCAATCTTTAGGCCTTCCTTTTACTTAGCCTCTCTGAGACTTTTGATTGTAGCATGGATATCCTTTTCTTTACAACAGACTGAGATCTTATTTGAATGAAAGATTATGAAAAATATAGTCAAGTTAAAAAGAAGTTTGGATTCTGTGACCTATAATAATATACTTGGTGATCTTACAGAAAGAAAATTTGAACCCAGGGAAGGTCACACAGTGAGGAATATGTGAAGATTCAAAAAAGAAGAAAGCTATGGGGCTGATGGGATTCATTGAGAAGTCCCCAAAATTGGGAAGCTACAGAATATGGACAAAAATCACAAAGATATTCTTCCCTAAAGCTTTCAAAGGAAGTATGGCCCTTCCTTTCTTCAACATCTCAGATCTGTGAGACAATACATCTCTGTATTTGATCCACAACTTTGAAGACTTTGTTACACCTCTCTGAATATACATCTTCTGATCAAACTTGGAGCAGTAGGGAAAGTTCACATCACACAGCTGTGTCCAGTACAGGGAACAGGAACTCTGGGTCTTTGCCTTGCTCTCCTCTATACTCAGAAGGAAACACCCAAATTCCAAGCAAATTTCCTAGATGCAGAGCTCATATGTTCTTAAATTGTTCCTTTCCAGCTTTCCAAATCATACAGGATTCTGAAATAATGAAGAAAGAAATAGAAAGAGAAAAATACTTCCGTTAGGATACTTTCCTTGGAAATGTCTCATGGAGCTCATCGATAATGTACTAATTATGTTAGATTTCTACAGCTGCTCTAGCAAATTGCCATTAACTTAGTTGCTGACAACACAAATTTATTATTTTATAGTTTTGGAAGTCAGAAATCCAAAATCAGCATTTCTAGGCTGAAATCAGCATATTGGCAGAATTGATTCTTCTGGAGGCTCTAGGGGAGAATCAATTTTTTTGTCTTTGCCAACAACTCACCTTTTTAGCTAGTGACTTCTCTTCCACCTTCAAATCCAGCACTTCAGGTGTTACAATTTCCCTTTTTATTTGATTCTCTTGCCGTATCACCTTTGCTTTCTTTGGATAGTCTACTTTCTATTATTAAGGCTTCTTTGATCTCATGGTGCCCCAAGGTAACTAAAAACAATCTTTATTTCTCCAAATCTTTACTTTTTAGCTATTCCTCCAAAATGTTATGTGAACCATTTAGAGATTATGATGTTAAGACTAAGTCATTTTTCAGAATCAGTAGTGAACTGTCTGTAAAACATGTTGCTTTAAATAGCAACTAATCCTTGTACTTCTCTAGTTGTTCCCACATAAAAATGAAGCAAAAGAAATCTATAGACCTAGTGCATCTCCTAATGTTTTTGTTTATTTGGGGCATTTTATTGGGTACACCTGCTAAAATACATTTACATTTCTCTGTATTAAGGCTGGCATCTTAATTTAGGGAGGAGACCATGCCTAAGTAAATGAGCCAATGTTCTAACCTCAGATTCAGAGAAATTGAACAAAAAGACAAATAATTTGAATTGAAGGAACTGTTAATGCATAATTACAGTCATAAGGATGTTTCACAGAACTTTACATTTGTACCATCTTGAGTTGAAACCTGATTAAATTTTTATAGACAAGAAGCAAAAAAAATCCTTAAATAATTAACTGAGATTATTGATTGGCAATCTTGAATTAATTGAGAAAGGAAGCAAAATAGTAAGCACCTAAATATGGATTTTCTGACTAAGAAGTTTGTATTAATCACTTTTATCTCAAAAACATACTATTCTTAAGTGAATAATAATTGGTAATATATAAATAAGATTAAAATATTGTTTCAGTAAGTTCCCACACAAATTATTCATGGATCTTGACACCAAAATAACACATGGTAATAATCCCTCGTATATTCTATGCAGAAACTGATTCCTCTAAGAAAAGATCATCTCAATGATCTTTAAGAAGGGTGGAACACAGGGTCATTGAATAAACCTTTCTCTTAATAGTTCCAAGACTATTGTCCATACAACTTTCTTACTGGTTGGATTAGGAGTTAAATGTAGAATTGTGTAGCAAAATGAACAAAAATACCCCATGTATTATGTTCTCTCTAGCTTAGCAGCTGCACATGAATCTACTGATATTTTGATTATCATCTCTGGCCCCATGGCCTCATAGTCACCATGACTTGCAGGGTCTTATGATCCTGCCACCCCAGGAGACTTTAAACTAAGTCCTTATTGTTCTATTACCAATGAAGACTTAGAAGTCAGATGTGGGGGGTGAAAACTTGCCATATCAGAGAAGCAGAGAAGTAACCAACTAATCTTTGCTTTTGACCAGAGACACAGCAAGAGACCTATCTCTTCACTCATCCACAAAACAAAAAGAAGTGCCAAACACAAGCCCCTGCCCTTTCCTTCCTATATGGCTTCTCTATCCAAATTATTAGCTTCTCTATGGCCAATTCTGGTCATTAATTGCTGGATCTGCCTTCTGATTCACAGTAAACTTTATAACAATCACTGAGTGTCACAGTGTATCAAAATTTCTGCAATATATGTATATATCACATATATGTGGTTTAAAAATATGTGACCAAAAGATACATACACACACATAATGTAGATATATATGTCAGTATTTCTCATATAGATGATATTTAAAATCACATATATTATAGATATGTTTTATATTTAAAAGGATAGATAGACTTATACTTGTTTTTGAATAGGAGAAGCTAATTAGAAATGAAAGTTAGACTTTTCATAATCAGCACTCGGGAGGCAGAGGCAGGTGGATCTCTGTGACTTCAAGGCCAGCAGTTTCTACAGAGCTAGTTCTAGGACAGGCTTCAAAGCTACACTCAGAAACCCTGTCTCAAAAAATAAATAAAGGTAAAAATATATCTGTACTAGACATTATAGTCTCTATTTCATGGTTTGCTATACTGACCACATGGCGTTAGATTTCAAAGATCCCTAGTACTCTACTGAAAAAGCAGTATGCTAGCGATCAATTCTTTCCACAAATAATTTTCTTTCCATAGCCAGAACAAAACAACCAACCAACCAACCAACCAACCAACCAACCAACCAACCAACCAAACACAACCAGGTGCATCTCCTGGTCACATGTGAAAGGTATTTGAAAGCAAAAGAGTTGGCAGCTTTGGAATGATTTCTTAAGACTTATTTAGTATGAAGAAATATGTCTCTGAAAAACCAACTATGAGTTTGTAGATTGTCATCTTGGATGTCCTAATCAGGGCATAGTGTAGAAGTTGTTGTGGTTCTTAAAAGTATCCATACATTGATCTCTGGAATGTATGGATATGTTTCTTCATTGGGTTATGGATGTAATTAAAGTTCCTACTCAGATGACCTTAAAATGCAGAAAAATCTGTTGGGTTATTTACGAATATAAAATGTCATCATGAAGCTTAACTTCAGAAGAAACCAATAACAAATTCAAGAGAAGTATAATTTGAGATGTATTCAAGAAACTTTGGAGATAAAGGATGGAGCTACAAAATATTGCCGTCTTGTAAAAGGAAGCATAACTGGTAATCCTTTGCTTTTAGCAAAGTGATACCACACTGGGATTTTTGACCTACAGAACAGTTAAGATATTAACGCAGTATTTCAAAGCACTAAGTTGTGTTAACTTGTATCTTCATAAAAATGATTACCGTATTTCATAGTCCAGTAGAGTTTTTCCCCCCACTGGTGACATGCAAAGCATTTGCAGAACTTATTGCTAGACACAAGTGATGGTGTTACTAGTGGTTGGGGCCTGGATAGTGCCTATCTAAGTTTATGCCTCTTAGTCAAAGAATTTAAAAATCAAGGAACACAGATTTTTCAAAAGGAGTAAGATAATCTTATTTTGCAGTAAATAGCACAGATTAAGAGAGATATATTGCCAGTTTTAACAAAGGGGCACATGAGTGAAAATACTCAAGGGTCCTGATTATTCTTTGGGACCATTATCCTTAACAACATGTAACCAATATACTAAACTAACACATAATCCATATCTTGGAAATCTAGGTACAGTTTCCAGGCTACTTCCTGCTGATTGGGGGCACTAGTATTCTTATGGGGACACAAAGGAAATTTAAGATTATGGTCAGGTCCTTACTGAGTATTTTTGTGAGGCTGGATACTCTTAGCTAGCAGTCTTGAAGTTGTTTTGGATGTAGAACTCAGAAGAAACTGCAATAGAGATGCTCTGAAACATTGAATTATCTGAGCCATATGTCCCACTGGAGATTTTTCGGGGGGGGGGTCTTTCTTGATCAAACCTTATTTTTCTTAACCCAGAATGAATCCACAACCTCTCATTTTTTCTGGAAATAAAAGCAAAACTTCTCCAAAGTAGCATATCTTTTGACTTAAATTTTGAGTGGAGGCATTTTCAAAATATATAGGTTGGCTTAATACAGCAGCATTTGGGTGTGGTTTATGTCTAGTCTTGGGTTGAAGAAGAAGTCCCCCTGGGTCTCCTTCATATGCCATGTTCATAGACAGAAGTGCATATAGTTCTCTTGAGTCTGCCTTGGAAATAAATTCTCATAGTGTGACTTTTTTAGATTTTTAGTTATTAAAACTTTATTGTTTAAATCAGTTTAGTGCTTCTTCAACAGACCTGTTACCACAGAACTGGAAAATCACCTCCCTCCGTACAATATATCTCCTCGTGCTGTGTCACTTTTCTAGAGGAGATGAAAATAAATGTATAAATTATATCATTCAGATAGAGAACTGACTGATGACAGAAAAAATAATTCAAGTCTCAGTGGTTCTAGAGTCATGCTGAGATGGACTGCTGATGATACGGATTAATTAGAAGAGTCATTCATTCTATAAAGAGACAAATGGACAGACAACAATATGACAGGGCCTTTGAAGAGATTGCAGCCCCAGCAGGTGAGAAGAACAACATGGTGTGGGGCCCTGAAGAGAAGTTATCTGGACCCATTGGGCAGACGCAGGAATCTGTTATCAGAACTTTCTGAAGATGGAGGTTTTACAGTGGGAATTCACGTGTAAGCTTTCTAATTCCCTGACAGAAGGCTGGCTAAGTGTTGGGAAGCAGGACCTGTAGCTACCAATACATGTTTTAATATACACTTAGCATTTGGAAGTCTGTTAGCTCTTGTTTTGCTAGGCTACCCGTTTCTTTCTGTGAGAAGGGATCACTGCAGCAGATACTGAGTTCCTAGCAGCAGCTAGACTGAAACATTAAATCCTCACAGCAATCGTTACACTAAAGTGTAACTCAGTGAGCAATTGAATTTGGGGGGAGTTCCATACAAGAATATGGGTGAGGGATTATCTTAGAGGAGAAAGGGCATCTCAAAGACATCTACAGTAACAAAATGGCACCTGATCAGGAATAATGACTCCCGGATCTCTT
This sequence comes from Microtus ochrogaster, assembly GCF_000317375.1. Lineage (NCBI taxonomy): Eukaryota > Metazoa > Chordata > Mammalia > Rodentia > Cricetidae > Microtus > Microtus ochrogaster. The sequence continues at coordinate 14,525,748 of NC_022032.1, read as the reverse complement.
GTATGAATTATAGATAGGTAAACTCCAGGCAGCTCAGGTAGTTTGAGTTCCCTTCTCTAGCACTTGTTTAGTTCCACAATAACCCTGCACATCTTCTTAGTTTCAGGAACTTCTTTAAACTTGTGAATTGTTCATTTCCCAAGACTTGTGAGCCTCCAGTCTCACTCCTGGAAGGGATGTTTCAACTAAAAACATCCCGAGTCTTAAGGACCCTACTTCAGCGATGGACCATTTCAACATGGAGGAAATGGAGTCATAGTAGTTCTGTAGAGCACTTTCGCAACCAGAGATCTCTACAGAGACCAGAAGCTTAAAAGAGCTTCCAAAGAAACAGTAGAAGTCTAGGGTAATACACCTTGCAAGAGAGCATGGAAGGTGAAATGGGAAAGGGAAAAGAACTGTTTACCTCCAGTCTTTGCCTATTTTTTTTTTTTTGTGTGTTGAGGTGAAGTGAAAACTGTCCCATCCCCTGAAGATAAATGAGAAGTAAACAACTACATTACAGTTAATTTTATTTTTGGCCCAGTTAAAGCCTGTTCTATGGATATGAATTTAATCTATATTAAACCTACTTAACCTTACAAATTTCCATGATCTTACCTTTGTAGCTTTTGTTCAGTTAAAGCCAGGAAGGAACAGCTAATTCAATTCACTGTCGTTAATTTACTTATTAGGATTGTGACCAGTTTAGAGCATTGCCATTGGTTTGTCTTTAATCTAATAGTTGAAAGTCCAAGCTGCTCCTTTGATCATTTTAACTAAGCAGTGAAAAGTGTTTTGAGGCTTCTTTGCTAAAATATCAGTGTCGGAAAGTTTTAGGGTGCTGCTTTGAGAAATTTTCTAACTCTTCCTATCTCCCCACATCTTACCTCACCAACAGATTTTGTGTTGGGGCACAGAACTAGATAGCATGCAAACTGTTTATTAAACGAGTATAATCATTTCTGTAGAAAACATTTGCAAATCTGTTCGAATCATTTCCATTACAACTTAGCAGATGTATATCAGAATAACAAGTTTCATTTTCCTTGCATGAGATGAAAGTTTAAAGTACTTATCCTTGACCTAAAATTTCTAACAAGAACGGCTATGTCTCTTTAGTACTATGAACAAACATTTCATTTTCTTAAAAAATAGTTCAAGAAAATTATTTCCAAGTAAGAAAAATAAAAATGTCTAAGCTGAATTTTTTTATGTGAGCCTATGTGAACTCTACAGATCTATCTTTGAGAAGTTATTTATGGATAGTCACTGAATTAACAGCAAGGTTGGAGTAGGAGCAAAGGATTAAATTTGGCTTGTTCTACTCAACTCCTCTCCCTTGTATCAGTGTCACAAGGATAAAGCTAATCCAAGAAGGTGAAGAGTCCAAGCCTGCCCTTATCAAGAATAAATAAACACTAAATCTGAATTGTTATTGTGCTGAAGATAAAAATGACTGAGAAATTGCTATTCTATTTTATTATGAAGCTGGCACATTAATTTTGAAAAAAAAATGATTTTACTCTGGGATGTAATGTCAGTGTTGAAATAATAAGAACAAAATAAAAATAAAAGTCTCAAAAATGAAGAAATTAATTTTTAAAACCCCTGATCATGTCATTAATATCTGATTATATTTCTATAGACTAGAATTGAATGCAGCACAAATAATACAGATTATCGAATGGTGCATGGAAAGAAATGATTTCTTAATAAATGTACTGATGACTTAATAAAGGATTTCAGAGCTAAGAGAAATTTTAATTTACCCTATGTAAATACCTTTTCTAAAATAGTATTATTATTTTCTGATTTTGTTCTTGAAGAAATTTACAGTAAATTGAATGCTCACATCATAAAGCACTTTTCAGCCAAGTTTAAAAGTCCATTGCTGCTATCCCAGCACCTGGGAGACTAAACAGGAGAATCACAAGTTTATGAGATGCTTTTGTTGTTTAGGGAGACCCTCTATCAGAAACTATGAGGATAACCGTTGTAATAATAGCTAACATTTACTCTATGCTTACTATATGTCTGGCATAAAATCATAAAATGTGTGGCCATCAGCATTTTCCTTCTTGTTTCTCTTCCAGTCCAAATGAGGTTGGTTATTTACCTACCCACTTCCTTTTTAAGGCTTGAAGAAATGAGGTCAAGAAAGATTATTTTCCAGAATTTTAGAAGCCTCTAATTAAAATCACTGCCTAAGATGAATGTTAAAATTTCGGCTAAATTTTAGGCTGCAAGCTGTTCAACCTATGATCACCTATAGTGTTTTCTTTCTCACAGCTACTGTGAAGAAAAGGGCAAGTTTCCTACCAAGGACAGCTTGTCTGTGACTCTGTACGCCTTCTAATAGGTTTTCCAGGTAAGCTTATTCCAAGAGAATAGCAGGCATCTTAATTCATTTCCTACTTCACCAAGAAAGACTGCAAGTCACCCAGGACATCAAGGGGCTATGATAACATGGATCCATTTCAACTACATTGCCCTTCCTACTAATTTTGCTCACAACCTCAGGAATGCAGAATCCTTTCTTCTCTATCTGCCACCCAGTTATAAGGGACATTGTGACCTCAGTTGCATGTCATGAACTACACATACCAACCATCTAACAAGCTTGAGACTCTTTCCTTTCTCTGAAACTTATGAAACATGACATCCGTTTAGTTATGTGGGCTTGAAATTTCTTCAGAATCCTGTCTATTCAAGGTGTTATGTCTTTGTATGCCATTAATAACTTATCAATAAGTCTTTTACCCCCCAAAACAAACACCTCAATGTACCCCTAAATTCTAGACCTTTCAAATTATGTTTGCTTTCAACAATAGCCAGATTAACTTATCACAGTTTTTTTAAAGCTTACCATTTATTCATTTCTGTTCACTTATGGAAGCAATTATGTTGAAGTCTTGGATAAAAAGACATCTCCCATCATAGTCATATCCCAGGCACATTGTAGTATATTGTCCTTTTGATGATGCACACAGGCAAGGTAAATATGATCTTCTTTTAGAATTTTTATGTCTGAGGCATCAATCGACAGCAGAAGCCTCTGAAGAAATGATGAAGACAGGATTACTGATGATGTGCAATTTAGCAGAACGAGATTGCCAAACATCGCTTAATGAGTAAACATTGAACACCTTTAATCATGTTGAAAGATTTCCAGGCATCAAAATGGGTGGATGTTAAAACACAATGAATATCCAGGTAGTTACATCTGTTGTCTTAAATTAATCATTGTTCTGAGTGTGTTGAGAATTGTGTTCTCAATTCATTCATCACTTTACTCTTTCCGCTTCATTTTCAATGTATACACTCTCATGGTTCTTCTGCATCTGCTTCTTTTAGAGATCACCACTTTACAAAGTATTCTGATAAAGGAGTAAATTTGTCTTTCTCATAGTCTTATCTCACATCCCACACAAAATAAAGGTTTTCTTTTTTCTTTTACATTGAACTCTGAAGTCAGTAACATGCCATCCCCAAAAATAATTGATGCAATTTATAGATAGAGGATCTTGAAACTACCAAGAAACCACTTGCCATCACAGCATCCTTGGGGTGGTGCCCAGTGATTTAAGCACTGACGAGTGTCTTCAAGAATAAGCAGAATTCTAAGATTAACCTAGCACAGGAAATGGTAAATATGGTAAAAGCATGTACTATTATGTAAAGTAATAAATAATGTAATTGTAATAAAATTTGAAACTTTTATTTGTCCTTTAAACTTAGAAGGTGACACAGGGAGTCTTTGAAGGGTTACATTTCCCAGCATGTGTTCCCAGGATCTTTGCCCTGAAATTTTTGGAACAATATTGGACATAACTGTTGAATTCAAACTGTGAAAGCCTGAACTATGGCACTATACAAAACCCAAACCAAACCAAAGTCCATTTCCAGGACTGTTGCAGGGCTATATTTGACAAAAGGCAGTGTTTATTTATAATGGCTGTGCTTTCTCTTACTGAGGAGCTGCAGCTTCTTGTACAAAGGTATAACCAATTCCTAATGAACCATCAACATTTCAAGACAAATGTTTATTGTTATAGATAAGTTCAAAGTTGCTTCTCCATACTCTCACTGATAAGTTAGTTTTGTATGCCTCTTATTTTCTGGCTTGACATTATGACATGTTGAAAGCCAGCATTTTCGTTTAGATTACTATGGAATAGCACAGACAGATTGTGAGGTTCAAGATGATACCTGATAAAGGTGAATAACACAGGATGATGTCTCAATGTATGGTAGTAGTTGTGTATGAGAGTGTATTTTAAAAGTTAACTTTTACCATAAAAGTTGATGGTAATACTATCCGGACATTTTCTTTGCTTTTGGAAAACAAAACATTAATTTCTTCCCCTCAAATCAGTAGCAGGTCTCCAAGACCATTGGCATATCTACTAGGAAAAAATAATACAATTATACTATTTAGATCTGTAAAACCTTTGTTTTTGTGGTGTGTTTATTTAGCACACCATCAGCTTCCAGCAGTCCAAATGTCATCACTTAGCATCCTATTACTAAAGAGATAATAAACTTTGCTAATTTTATTAGCATTACACTACCTCTGGCTATCCTGTGGTAGTAACTACAAGGAAAACTTTGTACAAAACTGGAACTCATACTCATTTGCTCTGTTCCATAAACCTGGGTGGAAATACACAGCTGCCCAAAGTGACTTTGGGCTAAACTTCCATTATAGCTATACTTTTATGAAAATTGTGATGGTTCAGGACTAAGTTATAAAATTTGGTTTCTATTGCTGTCATAAACACCATGACTCAAAGCAACTTGGTAGAGGGAAGCATGTATTTGGTCTTCATATCTTGGATCACAGCCTATCATTAAGAGATATCAGAGAAGGAACTCAAGTAGCAGCAGAGATAGGAACCATGGGGAAACAGAGTTTACTAGCTTACTTGAACATGGCTCATTTGTCCTGCTTTCTTATATAATCCACAACTACCTGTCCAGGGGTGCCACCCCCCAATAGTAGACTAGGTCCTTGACCTATCAATCTTTAATCAGGAAAATGCCTCATGTTTGTTTACAGGCTACTCGGAAGGAGGGATGGAGGCGTTTGCTCAATTGGAGCTCCCTCTTTTCAGATAACTCTACCTTGCATCAAGTTGACAAAGCAAACCAACTAACTCACAGAAAAAGGACACAATGGTTTTTTTTTTAAGAAAGGAAGTACACATAGAGTATAATAAAATAGAACTAGCTTGCTAACTGTAGACTTTAAAACCACTTCCAAATAAAATCGTTTATTACAAAAATATTAATATGTGTGTTTAGTATACAAATAATTAAATGTGATTTCTGAAGTCAAACGCATGATGTGCATGTGATTAGTATATTTGGAGAAAGAGAGAGAAAGCAAAAACACAACTCTTGCCTCAAATGAAACTAGAGACAGCTGATTTCGGATCAAAATATGAGTAATTGTGGCTTATGAACACAGGTTTATATTATTTCAAATTTTATGTCTTGACATTGAAGTAGTTTCATGAAGGTTTCCTAGCAACAAAACAAAGAAAATACTAAATTGAGACACCTCCAATACATTGTTGGAAATCTATGAGAGACAGTTAAATCAAACAGAGAAATCTCAGCTGCAGTCTAAGATATGATCTGACAACTGACATACTTAGCTCTTGTGTTGGTGGAAACAAATAGCAGTTGGTCTACTAAGTGCTAATTGCATATTCCAAAAGGCTTTTAGTCTATTAGCCACAGGATGTTAGGTCCTACACAGGCCTAGACAAGGAATGGTTAGTTAGGGGTTAAGAATGTCCATGATAATTTGTAATTAGACTCTGGACTTGCAATACTCCCAACCTGGTAGAATCAATGCATTTCTAATCAGTTGTCAGCATTCCAGAAGTTTCTGTCTGGGAACTTCCATTCACATACATATGTCTGCATTTAAATTCTGACTTGGGGATTAGCTTCCTGAAATTACTCTAGCATAGATGCACACTGACTTAAAACAATAGAAATCTATTATCATGGAGTTCTAAGTGGCAGTGCTTTGAGATTAAGTTGTGAGCATGGCCTTGAAACCCTGAAACCTGGAACCTTTTTGACCTGCTTCAGATGTCATCCCAAAATGTCTTTCAGCATTACTCAGTAGCATATGGAACCTTTTGCCCAAATTTCTCATTTTGGAAGAACACCATATATGATCATATTGGGTTATAATCTACTTTAATGAACTCATTTTCCTGTAATTGTTTCTATAAAGTCCCTGTCTCCATGTCAAATTGTATTCTAAGATACTGACGGTTAGAACTTGATTATATAATTTTATAATTTCTTTCTTAATAAGTTATATACATTTTCATTTTTGAAAGCCAGAAATTTTTCATAAAGGCATATGAACTAGTTCTGAGAGTTTAATTTATTGGTAAAAATGCTTAGCTTGGGTGTAGCCTGGATTCCATTTTTTTTTGTTGTATAATTTGAGCCACAGCACACTATAAAATTTCACTGAATTTGCACCTAGTTGTTTTTAAAATATTAGAACTTCCTGCTATCTAGGCTTGATTTGAGGAAAAATATCATACCAAAAGTTCATCAAAATTAAACTATTAGGGCTTGATTGTTAATCTCTATTGAATGGAAGGCAAGCACGTTAATTTTGACTAATACTTTTTTTTCTGTATATATCACTGTTTGTTATTAATGTTGTTTCCAAATACTTTTATGCACTTGTGTCAGGAAATCTTTTGATTGTAGTGTCTATGGTATATTTCAAGCTATGTAACTGATGGCTGGAGATACTAAGGAGCAGAGGAAACATATTTGAGTAATCAAATATTTAGTTGCTTAGAGGAAAATATTATTATCTTCTCCATGCTAGTTAAGAACAGTAAGTTGTGTTTTATTAGGTTTTTGGGATAAGTCCTCAAAGGAGTTATAGATAGGTACGGTCATCATAGAAACTGACCCACAGTGCAGCCCAAAGAGAGTTTTGACCCTATGGAAAGCTTTGCATGTTGTATCAACCTTGTATTGTTTTTACTGGTAGTGTGAATATGGTTGGTCTTTGTGATCACTTAGAGACTAGTCACTGGGTTAGCCACCTTGAGATGGAAATCCCATAGCAATGATTGACGTTCTCTAGCTAAACCAACCAATAAAGAAGACAACAGATAACTAGTTTCTACTCAAGCTCTCCCCCCAATCAATCTTTTTAGCTGGAGTATCTGGTAAGTGTTTCTCATTGTGACCACAGATATAAAAAGATGGGACAATTTAAAGCATTATTTCCACCATGGATTTTCTGGCTTGAACCATATATGAATCCACATACATAATGAATAGTAAGGTAGTGTTTATTACATGATGATTAAAATTACTTGGCTTCCATTTTCCATGTTGCATTTAATACTAATATTTTGGGAATATCATGCAATTCTGAATTAAAAGATGTGGATGTATGGGTACTTCTAGAAAATGTGGCTATGATTTTAATTGGTATAAATCTTTATAATTTGAAGAGATGTGTTCCTTCATGAAGATATACATGCAGTTTTATGAAAACAATTTTTTAACACAGACTGTAGGAATCTGATAATACACTGTGTCATCAAATTTACATTTGTCTTTGAGTTAACCACAAAGATTATGTTGGACTAGTTTCCTCCCACTCTCTGAGTACTGTCCACAAGCAGTACTTGAAATCAAGCTGGATAAAAACAATGGAAGTTTTTTTTTTAGAAAAAAATAGATATAATTTAATTTAGATATCAACTAATTCATGTAAAAAGTTTAAGGGAAGAAAAAAAGTATAACCCTGTTACCGCTTGCCATTTTCTCTGGTACTTACAAGCTAGGTACTACATGTCATCTGCTTGGTATTGATCTTATTTTCTTTTCTTGCTATTCTGGAGTTCCATTAAATTAAATTCACATCTCCCAAAATATTACAAAACATTTCATTCCAATCAAGTTAATTCAAATGCCTGTTTGGATTATTTAAATAGATTTCTATCTTGTTTCCTTACCTCTCTACAAAATCAAAACAGTCAGTTTAATTTTCTAAATACACAGCTGTGTTTGCATCAAATCCCTGCTCAAAAAACTATGCCCCTCTGTGCATATAAAATTTAGTAGAACTTCATTTTAAATTCAAAGCCCTTCTTGGAATTGTTTCCCTCTACATTTAGGCTCTTAATTTATCCCATTTTCATCAATGTTCACTTTTACATCCTTGTATTTTGCCTCCCAACCTGCAAGAGCCCAATTCAATTAAGTATAATTGAAATCTTGAATCTTGTCAGCCCAAAGAGCAATCAGGGTTCCCTGCCCTGTGGGAAGTCCAAGGTCCTCCCATCTCCATCCAGGTCTAGTAAGGTGAGCATCCAAACTGCCTAGGCTCCCCCAAAGCCAGTACGTGCAGTAGGATCAAAAACCCATTGCCATTGTTCTTGAGTTCTCAGTAGTCCTCATTGTCCGCTGTGTTCAGCGAGTCGGGTTTTATCCCATGCTTTTTCAGACCCGGGCCAGCTGGCCTTGGTGAGTTCCTGATAGAACATCCCCATTGTCTCTTTGGGCTGATGAGGGAGGGGGACTTGACCAGGGGAGGGGGAGGGAAATGGGAGGCAGTGGTGTGGAGGAGGCAGAAATCTTTAATAAATAATTAATAATAATAAAAAAAAAGGGACACGAAGCCAGGCCAAAAAAAAAAAAAAACACCCCCAAAAAAAAATGAAATGTAGAATCACTCATCTGAATTTCGTAGACCAAAATAAACAATTTTACCAAAGTTCATAAATGCAAAAAAAAAAAAAAGAAAAGAAATCTTGAATCTTGAACTGTAAGTTCATCTGAAGACATTAACTCCTCTGCTGTCTCCCATGCTGATGGGAAGTGAATTGACTAATTTTTGGTACTTCTTTTAAGAGATTTATTTTTTAATTACCTTTTCTTAATAATCTTATGAATTTGATTTTTCCTTTTGCTTTCTTATGTATCCTGTTCACTGGTGAAAATGTTTTAAGCTTGTGATTTATTTCTCAGAATGTGAAACAATATCTAGTGGAATTGCCTAGGGTGGACACAACTTATGGATGTGGTGGTGACCACACCCCTTTATAGCACTGGCTCTCAAAATTCTCATCCTGTGACATTTTAATTCAGTTGCTCATGCTGTGGTGTCCCCAACCATAAAATTATCTTTGTTACTGCTTCATGACTGTAATTTCGCCACTGTTACAAATCAGAATGCAAATATCAGATATGTGGGATATCTGGCATATGACTCCCAAAGGGGTCATGACCCTTATGCTGAGAACCTATGCTCTATGAGTGTAGCATGATCTCCACTATCTATATATTTTTAAAATTTTGCATACTTTTTAAACTTAAGATATTTAAAGTTGATATTCAAATACACATTCAATATTAATGTAGTGATTTAAATTTTATTATTTTATAAAACATCATGTTTATGGTGACGAATTTAGGTCACATTGTTTTTTCATGAGCGAATTATTTGAACTTTGTGAATGATTACATGAAAATCTAGTTCAATTCCTAATTTACTTTGTTTCCAACATAAAGTTTAATTTGTGGTTTTGATGACAAGCTGATAATTAGGGAAATGTCTCTTAGTGAATTTTCCCAGAGTGGAACACTGAAAAAAATAGTTGAGAATATTTTAAATATTAATTGAAATTAATGTGCTAGAAAAATTTCAATACTGTCATGATGAAATGTCATTCTAAATGTCAAAAGGTTTCTGTGCAAATTTCTCAAACAAATATAAATCTTTTCTCCTGTAAAGAGGATAAACATATTCATTTACACAGATTTTTTTAGAATATGTGTAGTCAAGGCTGGGAAGGTGGTTCAGTGGATAAAGTTTGTTTCACACAACCGAGACTATGAGCAATTAAAAAAAAATATCTACAATAGTAACTAGCATGCATTACTAAAACAGAGAAACTCATTGTATAACCCAAAATCCAGTTTCTTGATATTATACACTTTCATTTGATTGGTGGCCTGTAATTATGTAGACATTGGGGTTTTTATAATACTCGCTGTGTTTAGGATTCTCACCAAGAAGGGAGGCCAGTGTGGACAAACCATCAGAAGGTTTGCTGACTTCTGTTATCTCGTGTCCACACTGTGAGCATCTCAGTAGACACCCTGCCTACAAGTCTGCCAATCATCTTGCACTGATGGTGCTTGAGAGAAGCTATTTTCTGTATAGGCCTAATCACATCAGCAATCGGCACACACATGACTTAAAACCAGGTCTGTTTCTGTGTCCTGCAAATACATTCTTCAGCACTTCATAGACACTTTATTATCAATTCCATGGTACATTTTTGTTTCTACCTCATTTTGATTTTGAAATTGGTCAGAGGAGGTAAAGCTCTCTAAAGCTCTAGTGATCATTTGCTATACAAAAGAAAATTGTGAATCTTTCCACAACATAATTCAGACTAAATGTGATGAACTTCAAAAGACTCCTTCATAGAAGCCTTCTTAATAAAAAATACATATCAGTGTTAACTAACCAGTTTTTAGTCATTAAATTAGTAAGATATATTCCAGTCCACTATAGTTCATGCTTTGATAAAACAGCAGTAGGGAATGGAATGAAAGAACAGTAAAACGAATAGGCAGATAACAATATCAAATTTTAACGTCAGCATGGGAAGTTTGAGATTTATCAAAGTTGTTTGGATCCATAAGGAATTAGTTTCATTGCTTTGAATATTTACCACATCAGTGTAGTGCAATTTGCTTTCCATTCTCTTCAATATGGATATTTGAACTATTTTTTTTTTTGTCTAGACTACAGTGTAATGGTTTTGTGAACTTTGAAATGCTGACCTTCCTAGAGAACTTTGCTTACATTCCCTTTGGCAATAATCTAGAACTAGATATTATGATGAGTGTTTATGTAGCTTTGGGGGAATTAGTAAGTAGTTCCAAGAGTTGCATGCAAATTGTTTTCTCTAACAGTGAATGGGACTGCTGCATACCCTGTACAGAATGGACGACCACTGAAGCTTGATGATTGGGTCATAAAATAATTTCTTAAAGGACATTAAAACTACTAATGAGTAAGACATAGCTCTACAGGGGAAAAATTTCAAAATGATATAATAATAACAAAATTGGAAACTAAGGAATGTTTATAGCAGGGAAATAGTCTTTCCCATGAAAGAGCACACAAATTGATTATCTGATACCAACTAGTCAATCATGACCATTTACAAAGAAGGAACATGATAAAGACTGAGAAAATTTTAAGGACTATATATGTATATACATGTACTTACATATGCAATAAGTCATAAAATGAGAGGCCATGGATTTGAAAAAGAGCAAAAAAGGATATATATTTTGGGACAGATTGAAGGGATGGAAGGGAGGGGGGAGGAAGGAAAGGGGGAAATGATATAATTATAATTTCAAAAAATAAGAGATGGAATCTTAAAAGAATATATATATATATCAAATATTGAAAAAGCAAACAAATGCATATAAGCATATATTACATGCATTTTACATATGGTGAATATGTTAAATATATGTATGCATACTTATATATACATCTGTATTTACTAAAAACATGGATAAGTATATATAATATTCTTAATAGTTTTCTCCCTGTGTGTAAAAAAGTTTTTATCTCACATCATTTGGCTTGGCAGATAAAAACTGCAGATGGAGAAATTGTTTATGCAATATGAAGCACCCATACAGTTTTTCTCTTTAAAATATTCACTTCACATTTTCCTTCAGCATGTTAAAATGACAAATGTCTTTTCTGGGAAGATATCCAGGTTTAGATGGATCTTATTTTTTTTTATCAATAATCTCATCCTTTTATGTTGCTGACTCTAAATATGGATTTTGGTAATATCTTGGGAACTTCTACTTGGTATAGTTTTTGAAAATTGGTATTATTCTCTGTCCAGAAAAGGACATTAGGTAAAATCTTATTTTATCTTCAGAACTCTGTGACACTCAGTGCTTAAAGTTTTGTTTGAAAACATAAAATCAGGATTATTATTTTTATTATATCCTTAATGCTTCTGAATCTATTGTGTTTGTGATGTACAGTTTCTCAAATGACAGATACTGTCAAGCCTGCCAGGTTCAACATCGTCAGACTTCACCTTAATATAAATACTTCTCCTCCAATACCAAGAGATTGCCTCATCTCAGCCATTTCATTTCTCATCTCACATTCCCTAGCTATCACTGCCAACCCCTTCACACAGCAGTGGGGATTACGGAACCCATACTTACTATGGGAGCCCTTGAGTCTCTGCTTTCATAATTTCTTTTTCCAACTGGATACACGTCAATTGTTTCTTCGTGGTACCATTTAAATTCAGACTTCTTGGACTACAACCTGTTGCCGCAAAAGCTCAAATTCTAATTACCACGTACCATGTCATTTGGTACAATTTGGTTGATTTGCTTGTTCTGCCAACCGAAGACCATGTCGTGTGAGTGGAGAGCAAAGGAGCCTAAAGCAGCAGGACACACCCTGCCTATAGGAAAAAAGCTGAGATGAATGCATGCTTTTGCTCGCTTCCCTGTCACAATTTATACAGTCCAGGGTCTCAGGCGGGTGCAAACTCTGTGTGTGTGTGAGTGTGTGTATGTGCGTGTCTTTCTACCCCAATTAACTTTTTATATTTGTTTTATTTTAAAATTATATGTATATTTGTGTATCTGTATGGGAGGAGGGTTCTGTGCATATGAATATGGGTTCCAGGAGAGGAAGGAGGACAGAAGATGGTGTCTAATGCTATGGAGCTGGAAGTAGAGGCTATTGTGTGCTGCCTGCAGCTGTGAACGATTGGGATCAAAACTCCAGTTCCCTGCAAGAACAGTGCATGCTCTAAACCACTGAGCCATCTCTGTAGCTCTTCCCACCTCTGCAAAATCAAGATAATCCCCCACACGTACTCCTGAGAATCTTCTCTGCCAAGTTGCCATTTGACACCCTTGACACCAACCATCACATCAAGTAATTGATCATGCTGGAATCTTGAAGCTGTTTTGAGGAATTATGGCACAGTCAAAACCAACGCAGTTTCTATGGTGCCCAGTAGAGAATAACTATTTATTTAATGTTAATTTGTCTAACACACTTTTCGTTTTTCTCTGTTTTATGACTTTTTGATGAGTTACCCTCTGAATAAACTCTTAGTCAATTTTATTTCAGTTGAAATGCTGACAAGAAAACATAGATTGTTATTATGAATATGATAATGAACAACATCAAGAGAAGTATTTATTTAAGCAAAGTGTCTCTGTTACTTAAAAGGAGGGAAGGGAGTTTTGTAATATAATACTTTATGACTTCCAATGTTTGTTTAAATGCTTATGCTTAATGAAAACTCACTTGCATTTTGTAAATTTAATATATGAATAATATAGTAACTTGCAAGTATTCCAACGACAATATATATATATATGTAAAACATCAATTTAGATTATTTATATAATCTATCCATTAAGCATTGCACTTTCAGGAAAGTTAAAGTACATATAGAATTAAAAAGTTTGTAGTTTTCCAGTAATGGTTTCATTATCTAAGGTGAGAACTTCCACATTGCTTGGGGTGGCTGAGTTCACATATCAAATTCAAGATGGAGTCCCATTCTTGTGGATATCACACCTTTCATTAACTGACCTGTTCAGACATGTATATTAGAAAGTGGTTCAAGAAGTCCAAATAAAGATTTGGGATTCCCTGTTAATCCATATCCTAAGAATATTATCAGAGTGGTTAATTTCAGAATATCCGACTCTAAAAATTCTGTTATTTTAGAATTGAAACAAAAATATCCAGGTTGATCAACCATATTCCAAACATTTTTTAATGATTTCTGAATTTTTAATTCAGAGGCTATTTGCCTAGATGTGTTGATACAGCAAAGGTGCATTGCATGCTGTGCTCCAGGTCCTCCTGCTCCAACTGAGTTGCAGTCAGGTTTGTTTACATGAGTACAATTTTGTTATTGCACTCTGATATGGTTTGAAATGACAACAGTCCTTCTATTATGTTAAAATGATAATCCTAATCCGTGTTTTCAAAGAGCATAAACCCTTAATGTGCCACGTTAAATCAGCGACTCTTACCACAAAGCCCTATTTCCTATGATATGCTACAGAACACTGTACCATCTGTGTCAAGATTTCCGGTGAAGAAAGACGCTGTTTTGATCCTTTGAGAATAATTATTGTCTGCTCAATTGTGCTTGCTTAATATGGATATCTTCATTTCACTGCAGAGGAGCAGCTGCTTGTGTTTTATTCTGTATCACAGTGGGAACAGCCGGCTGGTGAGCGAAGTCTTATTTCTACAGAGAACATACCACACAGTGCTGAAGTTCGTGGCCATTGCCTGCTTCCACTCAGAGAGCAAGGAGATTGAATTTGATGGCTCCTCTTGACATCGTTAAATTGGAAGTATTGTTTTGAGGCTATTAACAAAACATTGTAACTATTAAGTAACTATGATTTATTCATTTGAAAATGCATTTCCTAAAGCAGCAATAAGGAGCTTAAAGGCTCCTCTGATAAATTCTCATATCATTCTTGGGAAGCCTATACTGGTGGTGAGGCAGAGAAACTCATTTCACATGTGAGTAATTTGACATGGTGTGAAGTTTGATGTGAAAACGAAACAGCATGTGGGCAATAAGTGCAGGAGCAGGAGCAAAGTGTTCCGATTCACAGAAGTGCTCTTTCTTGTAGAACGCATGATTTTCTCTGTAAGAACACGAAACAATTTTGAAAGCTTACATATGGTATCATTTGTAGTCCATAAAGGTATGAGGAATTTACCTGCTAATCAAAACAGCATTTGCAATAAAAGCATTTTTGTACATTTGATATTAGGCTATAGAGTTGGACCAATACTAAGGTTCATGAGGAGCTATAGTTTCAAACTTGTAAATAGTGTATTACTTGTGTGAACAGAAAAGCATTCAGACATAGATAAAGACACTGATAATTTCAGTAAGGGAGTTTGTCTGTTCTTGTGTTCTTGTACATTAACACTGTAGAAATTCAGATTTCTTTTTATTTCTGTATGTATATACGTGAATGGCATATATGTATATGTATGTGTGTGCATGTGTGTGCAAAAGCCACATGCAACTTTGTGCATCTTTCTCAGCTGTTATTCAACTTATTGTTACATCAAGCTTTATCATTGAACCTGGAGCTCAACAATTTAGCTATAATGGATAGCCAGTAGGTTCCAGGGCTCTGCCTGTATACAGTGCCTTAGTGCTGGGCTTATGGAAACTTTTTGCCACACTTGACTTTTATGTGAGTGCTTGAGATCAAACTCACATTCTGGGGTTGCACAGTGAGCACACTATTGATTGTCCATGTCCCCAACCTTAGACTTTTATGAGCTGAGACCACATATGACAATAGATGCTTAATCAGGCTTTGAACGCTGTCTTGTTGCCTTGACTTGCCCAAGTACTGAGATTACAACTGTGAGCTTCCACATCTGTCTGTTGCCTAGAATTAATCAATTAAAATAAATGCAGTTTTTGATAACGTCCTTTTATTTTTTTTCAACACAAATTCAAGTGACAATCTGGAAACTATAGAAAAATATACTTTAATGTTTCAATTAAATATTAACATTTTTATGTATTCATAAAAATATGTTTCAATCCCAAAACCCCCAGGTTTACTTTAGAGGCTACAGGACAATGGCTGGTTTTGTATTGTCACAAATCAGTAAGCTTTATTTGCTTTGTGTTTTTCTATTTTTCTGAAGGGTTTCAGGTATCTGTGATAAGAGGGGAGATCAATATCTTGACATTTTTTTTTTAAGTTTAAAAAGTAGACAGAGTTTATTATAGGACAAATTGGATTAACCTCAGGAAATAGAAGTAGGCAATGACCAAAGTGGACATTGTAGAGAAACCCAACTCACATTGATAAGGACTAGCAGTGTAAATTGGCTAGGCAATTTCATGGAGCTACCCCCTCCCAACCTAAATTGTTTCATTATTGTCTTTATTCACAAACAGGAAATATCCTTGGTCCTCAAGTCCAGAATGCCTCTTCCTAGATTCTTTTTAAAAGTTGTATGAGGGTTGAGACTGAAATTCTACTCCTGCCATTATCCACTTCTTGTGACTTGCTTAAGAACTGAAACAATAGATTTTCCTGGCAAAGATGGGTTACACACATTGCCCAATTTTACATCATCTTGGAGACGATTTTGCATCTACCTCTTCAGTGGGGCCAGAGTTACAATACCCTTGATGATGACTCTGTTGAGTTCTATTGGTAAAAATCTATTATTTTCTTTTTAAAAACAAACATACTAATTTCTATCT
>NC_022032.1:14500829-14507020 GCF_000317375.1 Microtus ochrogaster | reverse complement strand
ATGGTACCAATGAGAATCCATCTTAAATGATTTCTCATGGCAAAATTGTAAGTAGAAACAAAATACATATATTCCCACAACAATGTCTGACATGAAATACTACATAAATATACTATAGAGAATGAAAAATATCATTTAATTAATATAACAATGTCACCAGACTCATCTACCCTCCAAAGAGAGACCTATGACTTACAATTACTGTGGCTTAGAAATCATTTAATACACTCTTGTCTAAAATGATTATTTTCAACTGAGAGCTCTTATCTGGAATCATAATTTAAATTAAGCATATCAACACTAAACACAACAACAATAACATGTCTTTGGGGGCTTGTGCGATGGCTCATTAGAAAAGGGCATAGCCACTAAAACTTGAGTTCAATCCCTGAGCTCTATAATGTAGGAGAAAAGTAATTCTTTTAAGTTGTTCTCTGACCTCCACATATAGGTCACAACATGCATATGATCAAATACACGCAGACACAGACACACACACCTTAGATAAATAAATCTAACAACAATGTCAAAGCCATTTTAATTCATCCACTCTTAATGATCAAGTATATAATTAGTAGCAAATACACAATAAAATTAATCTCTCTGAATAATTAATTTTTGGACATCTCGGTGGTATTTTTTATCGCGTTTATTTTTAAATAGTTGCCCAATCTTTCCATTTAATTTGCAAACAGCTTCTTAGAATAATGGAAGTGTCTACTGCCATATGCAACTTTAAAAACACAAACTTTGTATATGATGTCTTCTTCATACATTAGATGTTATAAATCTCTTTCTTAAAGTGCTTTTTTCCACGAGAAGCTAAATAGAATTTGATGTTGATATGCCATCTGGATTTTCCACTGGAATGTAATACCTGATTCTAAGTTTCTTATTTCTTTCTACTTATGACTCCAGGATGGCTAAAAAAATATGGGGACATGAGAATCAGTGATAAATTCTATCCTGAGAATTAAAGATAAAGGAAGAGGTACTTATAGAAAAGCCAATCTTGTGTTACAGAGGATTGAAGCTGGACATGGAGGCACAATCTTGTAACCCCACCATTTGGGAGGTAGAGGCAAGAGGATATGGAATTCAAGGTTATATCCAGGAACACAGTGAGTTCTTCATCAGCCAGAACTACGTGCAACTGCGACTGAAAAAAATAAAATAAGACCAAAGCCAAAATTGGTGAAATAAAGAGAAAGAGACAGAGCCGAGGGTATACACCGAGGCTACTATGAAAATAATGACAAGTGCCTTAATCAGTGAGACTGAGAACTCAGCTGATTCCTCTACTCATCTCCAATGTGGAAGTATTTCTTCTCTAGAGTTAAAAATAGTTTGGAATGGAAGAGCGAGTGACAGCCTGTTTTCTTGAATTCACAGAGAGCTTCTTCTTAAGACCTGATTATCAATGGTGGCTCTTTGGAGTGTTTTTAAAGACAATTACTGAATAGTATGTCCTATATATAAGCATAGCCTACTTTGAATATAGAATCTCAAGAGTTTAACTACCAGGAAAACAATGTTTCCCGCACTTCAAAATATATTTCTTCAAATGTTTTGAGGAATAAGCTTGTCAGAAAAGAAGAAGAGACGGGGAGAGACATCTTGCAACAAGAAGATTAGCGTATGTTACGTGGTTAATGAAAAGAACACATGTGCACAGCTTGCCCTGCCAAACGCCTACTCATAGCTGTATTTCATTGATTTGAAAGAGAAACAGTCATTAAGGCAAAGTAACCTTCAATCTATAACATGTTCAATATGAAATAATTTGAGTCTCTGAAAGAGAATATATTATGATGTTTTTATTTTATGTGGTTGTGGAAGAATAATTTTAATTCTATATCAAAATTCTGAGGGCTCTGAATAATTATGTGAATAACTGTAAAGATAATATAACACATATCTGGTTCAGAACTGTTACAAACTCTTGTATTGATACAAACTTTGGGGCATTTACAAGTCTCAGCAATATGAGCTAGTGTTATTCAAAAGTTTATTGATAATAATTGTATACCAATCCTCATCTTATTAATTTTGTAGATCTGTTGTTAAATCACGTTATTTAATCCATGATACATAAAAATATGTAATTTGAGAGGCATGTGTCTGTATATACATGCATTCATATATGCATATGTGTATATATGCACATATATATACATATATACACATGACATAAGTTTAAGGAAATTTACACTTATCTAATGCTTCGATTTCTAAGTTTATTTATCTAATCATCAAAAACAGTAATGTGTAAAATTAAGACTAAGGGCCTCCCCTTTTACTAGTCACCACAGCAAATTATAAAGGCAAGACATGACAAGAGAATGGCTATTGCATGGTATCATCTTCATAGACTCTATACACTTAATAGAACCTGACTGCACACATATGTTAAAAGACAGATGTGCATGTAGTAATTCCACAGTGGAGTATAGCAATGAGCAACAACGAAACCAAATTGTATTAACTCATTTAAAAATAATGTTAGTAAATAGAGAGCAAAATGGATGTCAAGTTATTTTTAGCAACCAGTTCTGAAACCTGGGTTGTAGGTCCATTTTATCTTACTCTATTATTTATTATCTGATATGCATAATATCATTCCCAGGAAGAGAACTTTAATTAAGCCTTCATAAATTTTCTCAGGTATAATCTTAGATGTTTTCAACAAATACGCATTTGTAGGAGATT
Source organism: Microtus ochrogaster (assembly GCF_000317375.1). Classification (NCBI taxonomy): domain Eukaryota; kingdom Metazoa; phylum Chordata; class Mammalia; order Rodentia; family Cricetidae; genus Microtus; species Microtus ochrogaster. The sequence goes on along the minus strand of NC_022032.1, from coordinate 14,504,311 downwards.
TATAATAGCTTAAAATATCTCTGTATTTGAGTTAAATAGTTACTGGAGAAAGTAGATACCAAGAGAGTGGGGTGATCTTGGAGCTAGGTAGGCCTATATGAAATACAGTGTTGCAGCCTGTTTCTTCGTTTCAGCTTCTTTACAAATTATTGGAGTTATCTCCTTAGAGAATTGTGTAATTTGAAGAAAAGGATGTTTTCATGTAAAAGGTGAAGGATTTTTATAACTCCATTCAAATTTTAGTTTCATGCATTGATTTTGATGAAAGAATGTAAAATGCAAATCTCAATAAGCATTACAAATTGCTGTTTTATGTGCATCTAAACAGACGCTGGAAGATTTAAGCAACCTAATAAATTTAAATTTAAGCAAATTTAAATTCACTGGTGATTCCATGTTGATTATCTGCCTGCGGCTTTATTTCATTTTTCAATAAAGAATGGAGAAGAAATATCTCTGACTCCTGTTCAGTTATTTGGGTTTTATGCTTGTGGTGTTTTTGCAAGACTAAGTAAAACATTGCCTGAAAGAAAAACTTTTCTCTCCCATAAAACTTGATGCCACTCCTGCAGACGAGGAATACATTGAAATAAAAACCAAGGAAAACAATATAAAAACTTTAACATGTCTGCTCATGCCCGTCTAGAATACATCCGTTCATGGCTATATGAGTGCTGTGTGGTACGTAGCATTATTGTGGCTATAGCTCCAGTACAGACCATTGGTCACGGACACCAAAGATCAATGTTTCTCCCTCTAGGCCTTCACCTAATATAAAGGACTTTTCAGACTTTTGGTAGAAATGTGTGTGGTTCTGAATGCTCTTTCATGTGGATGCTTCTTTTCAGTAAAGCCAGACAATCACTGTTGCTGAACATATTATTAAGTAAAGCACTCTGCCTTCATTAACACAGTGCTGAGCAAGAAGAGTTCACTCCCTATAATCACACAGAATGAATGTTTCTACTTGCTAAACAGCATGACATAGGATTCTAGCGACTGTTGTTCCCTTAAGAGACAAGGTAAATGTAGGTTCAGACAAGTTCACCTTTCCTTAAAACAAAGCTAAATTGTGCTTCGAGTGACTAATAAAAAAGGACTAAAATTTACAGTTCAGAATAAATGCCACCTGCTGATAAGGGTTATTTGTCATTCTCAGCTTTAATTAATGATGCCGAAAGATTCACCAGCCCTTTGAGTACATTATAATTAGTATCACACGTGATACAAGTTAAACCATGTTTGTACGATCAAGTAAAAGGGTTTACACTTCAGAATGATACCTTTAACTTTACTGTTACCACTGTATTTACTATCTGATAAAGAATGTGGCAGGAAGAACTAAGTAGATTTTGCCAGAAAGACATTTTTATCGAAATACTCTTTCTCCACATCATCACCAATGTGACTGAATTTAGAGTATGTTCATAATGTATTTGTTACTAAGAAGATGTTTGTTAATATATTTCTTAGAAGAAAGACATGTTAAGCATGTCTAACCAAAAATAATAATACTCTCTCTAATACATCTTTGTACATGTAAGAACAATGCTTAAATTCAATACAGTAGTATAGAAATAATTAATTTTGGAAAAAATCCATGATCCATTTATGAATAATTACTGAAGAAAAGAAGTATGGTTTTTGATCTGAGGATGGCATTTATTTCACTACCATGTCTATCTTTTCATAAAATACTAGTAATTAATTTGGGAGGCTAAATATTTAATAGGCTTTAAGGTGTTTTACTCCAGCACAACTGTTAAAAATTATTTATCATATAAATGTTATGAAGACATTTTAAAAAATGGAAAAGAAAGAGCAAAGTCAAAATGGTTATACTGCAATCTCATTTTGGATTTAAATTTAAAACTAATTTACATGAAAATTAAAAGGTTAAAAATTCTATCTGAAAACTGATGATTCAAACAAAATTTGGTCATGTCAATAATTTGAAAATACATTGGAGAAAACATTGACAACATAGAGAAAAATTTTATATTATGTGTTTTTGTGTCAACCGGTATGGGAACCTTCTGTAAGTCCAATGACTCCCTTAATTTTACCCTGAGTACAATATACTTATCTTGTCATATAAATAAATTTTTAAATTTTTGTGCTTGTAACCAAATTCTACATTATGGAGTATTAATAAAATGACAGGCTAGTTTCTATATTTCTTCATCACTATTGCTGTGAAGTAGAGTAGTCATCAGCCTACCTCTTTCACTAGCACATATAATAATAAAACAAGACATTGCTCTATTATAAATGTAGGCACTGGAAAACATGTATTAAATGAAAGAGTTTATGGTCTGTGGTTGCCCATGGTTAAAAGGGAATCTGTTGTTTGCACTGTCTCAATGATCTTTAAAGTTACCCCTCTTCTGTGATTTTTTTAAGAGTTCCTGTTCATGAAGCTATTGTTTTCTTTTTTAAGGTGATGGAATTTACTCAGAACTCTAAGCACCCGAAAACATACAAATTTCCTGTAGCCTCTATCTCTTTATTTGTTTTTCTTGAATATCTGTTCTAGCTATGACTTCCCCCAAAATGTCTATTCTTGTCATAGAAGTCAGATCGTAGGAGTTAGAAATACAGCAGCAAAGCAAAAAAGTAAACGGTGATTGCTAGTTCTTGTTCTTGCTGGATGCTTTTCTCAAAAGTTTTATGCAGTCCTTTAAGCCTATTAAAGATTCCTTCCTTTAAAAATTATTTTCATTGTTCTCAGAGTTTATGCTATATTATCAGGGTTATACAATATGGATGAGACAGTTTTATAGGTCATTATCTCTCTGAGAATGAACAATTCCATGGAGAAATGGACATGAGAGTCTTATAATTTTATGAGCAATGTTTTAATGAGAAGCATAGTATTTATAATATAATGAGCTGAAAAAGAATACAAATTTATAGTTAAATAATTTTCAATTCAAGACATGAATATTGTGTGATTAACTCAATCCTTTTGGTTCTTTGAGCCTTACTTATAAAGGAAGCCAATGGACTTGCGTTTTCCAAATGTCCTATTTTTCCTAAAATGTGAGTACAGCACTTTCCATATAATTAACATGTGATAAAATTTTACTTTTATTAGAAAATTTCAGGGATAAAAAATCCATTAATAAAAGACACGATGTAAGAATTAATGACAAATTGTGCATAAAGGGTGCCTGTTACTTATTGTCTGCAGGGTGAATCTATGATTGTTTTTCATCCATTGGATGCACAGCATCATCATTTAAATGTGATACATTAAGAAGGAGGCAACCTGCACCCTGTAGAAAAGGTACCTGCTTGCTTCTGTAATTTATTACAGTCACAGTGCCTCTCTAGACCCCTTGGGCAAATGAGCAGATTCATATGTAGGAAGATATCCTTTCATCCTCTACTTCACTGGAAGTCAAAGGATAACTGTAGTAATAGGAGCGGCGGGCTGCTTCCCGCCACCCGGCTAGCTTTACCTGAAATAATTACACGGA
>NC_022032.1:14491700-14500379 GCF_000317375.1 Microtus ochrogaster | reverse complement strand
TAGGGCAAGCAGCTTCTTTATTTAATTAACCAATGACCTTCCTCCATCAGATAACTGATTATGAATGATTCCTACATTGCATTGATGAGGATTATATTCTGGAGGCCTCCCAGTTTTGCTTCATGATTAATCTGCATAAGACCTGAGAAATCAAGCCTTGGCATGAGAGCGTCTAGAACAAGAATGAAAAATGAGAGATAAGCGGTGAGTTTATGAACTCTAAGTGTTTTAGCCAATTCATGTCCTAAAGGATTTCCAATCATAGCAGAGATAGCTTCAGGGAAATATAAAGATGCCCCCAGAGATTCAGAGTATAAAACAACTATTCAAATCACCCATCATTTTAGATGGCAAACAGAACATCTCTTTAAAACTCAAGCTTCACATGAGGTCACATTAATCTTGGTTTCTCTTACTTCAATCTCCTGCCCTCCCTCTTCACCTGTACTGAGTAAGGTTTGCAGGCTCCAGTAAAGAACACAATCACGTTGGTGACCTGCCTCTCATTTCGAGGTCAGAGCAAGTTGTTATACACAGTACATGACCAGGGTTCATCATTTCTGCTCTGCTGACCTGGCTGGGAAGCTCACGTCTCAGGATTCTCCATGGCCCGACCCTGCTCCACAAAGCAAACCTGTAGCTTGTTGGGTTTATCAGCAGGAGCATGCATCCCATGACTTAAAACAACCACCACCACCACCACAACAGCAACAAACCTTTGTAACTTGTTTTACATTAGTTTTAATAAGTTAAGAAAAGCTAATTCAACTTTCCCCAAATTTCATTAATTCATTTAAGAATACTGACAAAGTAAAGGCAAAACACATGAAACCATTAACTACAGAGACTTACACTTCCTTTTTGGGACTATAAAGTGATCAATTGTAAATTAATGCTATTATGCTTGGAAATGTCTCTCACACTTTCTTGAGCTGCAACACTTTTCCCGGAAGATTTTTCAGAGGTCCACGTCATCACATTGCATGTCAGATATACAATCCCTGAGAGCAGGCTGCCAATGGCAGGTCTGGGTATGGTCGGGTCCTTGCCTTCCTATGAAGAGAATCCTGTACCACTGGGTTTCTAAATACATATGCCTGAAATCCTATTATTTGAAAGTCAAGGGTAGTTTTAAATAAGATTTATATTAGACACAAAATTGAACTACCTATTTCATATTTTTCTAACTATCAATATCATTCTAAAATACTTGTATCTAGGGACCATAGTAAAAGAGTAAATATAAAAATCACCAGATCTCTAAATGTAATATTTCTGAAAGATCTCTGAATGATAGCACATATATCAGTCATTTGAACTTGAAGTAAAGTTTCTAATACAGCTTCAGAAAATAAATGGGTCATGTCAGTTATCAATCATTTAGAAAATTATATTTAAAATGAGACTTCTCTACATATTTCTCCATACCCACCAAATAGATTTAGTTTGCTGAAATCCATCTTAAATGGAAATAATTTTTTCAAGGTTTATATGAATAGGAAATTTTCTTAGGAATAAAGTCAGTTTGAAACGAAGCAAGAAAAAAATTACAAGGCATTGGGCTTTTTGGAGGCTGTGGCTGTGGAGCACAAGGAGAATTGCCATGCTCCATGACGCTGTTATAGCATGCACTTGACCTAGAGGGGTTATATGTTAGAAACCAAGAGAGTAACATGATATTCAGCAAAATTCGTGAGTACAATAGTCCATCGTAGACACTCATTTAGTGTTTTAGAAACAGAATCATAGAATAACATCTATGAGAGCTCCCATCAAATGTTTTCAATCCACTCTGTACACTTCATATAAAGTAACAAAAGTTAGAATTCTTTTGTAGGACTAAATCACATTTCAAGACCACAGCATCGGCCCAGTGCATCTTACAATCTCATTCTTCATACCTACAGCTGGATCATACTGGTTTTAGTTTCCCTAGAAAAACATTCTCCTTGTCTCTGTGAATGTGTCTGTGCTATTTTTTAATTCTTTCAGTGCTCACTCATGTCTGTCCAGTTTGAATAATAGTTCAGTATACTTTTTGTCAAATCCTTTGATATTTTACTACCCACCCACTCATTGTCTCTCTGCCTCAAAAGTAAATAATGTACTCTCTTGTGACATTTGATATTTCATTATTTAACAATTATACAATTATATTAATTATATATGCATTTTCTTCATGACTCTCATAATTGGATAAAAAATTCAAAATATATTGGGAATTTAATATTTTTGAATGTTGTATAGCATTGATAAATGATAAAAAGATACTGTATCTTGTCTCATATTTGATTATTTACTTTATTTTTATGTTTTGGGTTGAAAATGGGTAATGTATTTAGGCAAGAGCTCCACCACTGAGGCTTGAATCACACATTAGGTCATTTAATTTTAATTGAATATAGTGTCATAAAATTGAACAAAAAGAACATGGAATCTTCAAAAAATGATCATATAATTGGAATTATTACTGATAGCATCAGAAAACTATCAGGAAACATTGTCGTGTTAGGATGGTATTGCTATAGACTGTTTTGGAAAGAGAGAAAAATCAGGGTAGAATAAGATAAATATAATTTCTTTTAGGATAGAAAACTAAAAGCAAATAATGTTTTATATCCATGGTGGGACTTAGTCCTGAAATTGTGAATTAAGGCTAGAATTTTTTCAGGTCTAGTGTAAATTTATCGATGAATTATTTAACTAATCCTGTGAATATGAGGCTAGAGCTTGTCTATCTTTATCTTTCTTCTATTTTGGATTCAGGGTATCAAGAACATTTATAACTAAGGAAAATAAAGCTACTTTTGTGATTGAAAGCCTACTGTGCTCTCAGTGCTAAGCAAATTATGTTAAAAGACAAAGACAAAATTTAATATATTATTTGCTTTTGTCAGGGAACTTGTGATTAAAATTTCCTATTTAGAATATTTTACCAAATAAATACAGTTAGGAAACTTTAAATCAGATTTTTAAAACTGTAAAGATGTATATTTGAACACAATGTTATTCAGCATTTTCCTTCCTGACTTTATAGCCTTGAATGAATGTAATGGTATAATTCCAATTTCCATAGGGGTCAATATAAATAGGATGCAACTTCTTGTCCATTTCTGATTGTACTGCAATTAGTAATTTCTAAAAATATGATGAACCAATTCTCTCTCTGATAGGAAGACTGTTCTCTTCCTGTTTAAGATTGAATTTCAAAGGTGGCACCGACTTAAATTGGAAGCAGATTTTATAAGGCGGGATCACGAGCAGAGGCAGCGTTTGTAATAAGATCATTGCTGGAAAGACAGGTCAGGCAAGCAAAGGGGTCACACAGCTCTAGAAATGGATAAAGATTGCTTCTGTAGTTCAGGGTTTTTCTGTTCCTGTTTTAAGTTTCATGAAGTCCTATTCATATTTTGATTCTATGACCCATTCCTCTACCCTTCCAATAATCCCACTAGTTCATTTAATGTCAAGTTTAGTATCATCTGGCTCTTGAGTGCCTGGCACCTTGTGTGTACAGAATCAAGGACATTATTGGCCAAAGGCATAACAAAAGGAAAAGCACTTGTCTGGATAGAAGGAGATTGCTTTTCATATATCATAGGAAAGGGGGAAGAAAAATTTTCCCTTTATCCACCCTAGCTCACATAGTAGATCTGCTCATGGTCAAAGCAGATAGTTTTGCAGATGATTTCCAGAAATAGGCTTACAAACACACCCCAAAGTATGCATGACTAATAGTCACAGTTTTATATTAACTCAGTGAAGTGAGGAACTATCATTAACCATCATAGTGTCTTCCCATGTCAGCTTGGCACATAAAGACATCATTTTAAATCCTTATTTGCCACCTGTGAACCACAAGACCTCTTGTTTAATATATATTATAAAAATAATTTGATTCAAATTCAAGATTCCCCTAAGTTTTATTAATTTGAAAGTTGTTCAGAAACTCAAGTTCAAAGTCTTGAAACCCAAGGGAGTCTTTAACTGACAACTCTTAGAAACTCAATAAACAATACTGCCAAAGTATAATGGCACAGTGCAGTCTTAGTCTGAATGGAAGGATCAAGTGCGTGGCAGTACTAAGGACTACACCAATGTAAATCTAAAGTTCAGGGGCTGGAGAGATGGCTCAGAGGTTAAGAGCACTGACTGCTCTTCCAGAGGTCCTGAGTTCAATTCCCAGCAACCACATGGTGCCCCACAGCCATCTGTAATGAGATCTGGTGCCCTCTTCTGGCCAGCAAGCATACAGACAGACAGAACACTGTATACATAATAAATAAATCTTAAAATAAATAAATAAATAACAACAAAGTTCAGTAAAATTTATAAAAAGAGCTCCACTCAGGCTCTCAGGGCTTATGGTGGTATTGTGTGTGCTATGATGGAGTTTATTTCTTCTCTTCCAGCTCTCTGCTCTGCTCTTGGTAATCCCCAATAGATTTATGTATCGTTCTATTTCTGACATTTCCAACTTCTTCGGGGTAACGCCAGTGATAATCCTGTGGACTTCTTATATCATAGCAATATTTTTCTTTGATCATCAGTTAGATCCTGCTGCCACTGTACATTGACTATATCAGAACAATTTTCCTCTGCTTTACAAGAAGACTAATTTGCCCTTGAATATGGTATAAAAATCCTATCTCTATTTTAAGATGGTTCACTACAGTAAATGCCAATAACTAGTACAGTGAGCCATACTTACCCATAGCTACTTTACTTTCTTTTAATCTATGTTCCTGGTAAAAAGAAAATGTATGTGCTTAAAGTTATAAAAATATATGACCGTATCAGAATCCTCGGCTTCAAACTGTTTGGAATCTACCTTAGTGAACAGTAATTTTATCTCCATATATTCTTGTCATGGTTGTTATCTAATGGCAATCTTTATTTATCATTCAGAACCCAGCCCAGAGGCATTCTGAATATAAAGCCTCCTAAAAGGCTTTTGTGCTCGCCCATTCCCATACCTCTTTTTCTGCATTAGGCTTTGTTGACACTCATTCAATATTTTAAATTGTTTCTTTACGTCGCTGCTTCCCACATTGAATTGCGAGTCCTTATGCTCAAGCTCCATTATGCCTTTCCTTTTCAATATCCTTTTTGTCTGACACATGAGAAACATACTACAAATATTTTCTAATTGAATCTCATTACCTTACAGTGAATTCAATATCATATTCCTATAACATACCACCAGCAAACACATTTTTCACTTTGATTACTGCACAAAATTATGTCTCAATGTCTCTCACAATTCCAGATGTTGTTGAAAATGGATGGTTCTATTCTATTCCTCTTCAACTCACAGCATGAACATAAATGAATATAAAATTTAAATATACATCTGGCTTTAAAATGTGATCTTTCTAATTTCCTCAATAATGGTTATTGTTTTATCAATCATTTTAGAACATCAACTGTGGCATTGATTTCTTTTTTTAAAAAAAATTCCTTTTAAACCTAATTGACTCTTTTTTTTTCCAACCTCATTGACTATTTATTGCTATTTATTGCTTGCCTTTTTTACATTTGACTTCTTCTCCATACACACATCAAACTCTTTTACCTGAAGATAATCTATAGGGAACCTTTTCCATATCTATAATAGGGTAGTTAAGTGATAAAAAGGAATATATTTAAATTTATTTATTTTTATGTGAGTGTTTTGTCTGCATATGGTACCTACAAAGCCCAGAAGAAGATTTTGGATCATCCGGAACTGGAAGCACAGATGGGTTGTGAATGCCATGTCCTGAGTGCCCATGTATGCAGTGGTATGTGTTAAACCCAGGTCCACTGGAAAAAACATAAAGAGATTTCAACCTTGGAATCATCTTTCCAGGCTCATTTACACTGTATTAAAAAAAATAGTGTTTGCCACTTTTTTTCAATATCCTCACTTTTAGTTATCTTAACTTCTTGTAAATTTTCTAATGTATCTTAAAGCATTTATTTAGACATAACAAATGTATAATACGTATTATCCTAGTTTCTGAAAATGTAATCTATATAATTTTTAAACGCTGAAATCATTTGTTGGTAGATCAGTGGAAGGTACAATATTTATTACTAAATTGATTAAGAGAATATATATTTTATTTCCTAACAAGCCAAAGGAAAATGTTGGGACTAATGAGTCCTGGCCTTCAGCTGCTTTTCCCTCCTAGAACCTTCTAATTAAAGTTACTAGAAGCTGTACCTAGCTTAGAGGATCAGAGGATGGGATTATCACCTGTTGGCCATTGACTGCAGTGTATTTAAGCCTACATGGTGTTAAAAAAAGAGGAGCTTTGGTATAGTGTTAAAAGGTCTGCATGTCGGTCTGTCTTTGTGTCTGTCTGTATTCTCAACCTCCAGGCCCTTGCCTGAAGCTCGCGAACTGGGTTCTAGCGCACAGAGTGCAGACACGGGGGCGCGGTGCGTGCCAGGAAAATGTTTTTTTATTAAAATATATAGTCAGAGAAACCTTAAAAATACACAGAACTTTATATAGCATATACTTTTCATCATAAAACATGAAATGTGTGAGATACATTTAAGCTATAAGGTTAAGTTTTGCTGAAGACAACGCATACTTTGGTAGTAGGACATGGAGAAATCAAGTTGGTGATAAAACTTGATGATTCTTCAATGCAGGCTAAATTTTACAGTACCAGAGAGTCCTATATAGGCTGCTGGGAGGTTGGGTGAAGTCATTTATAGTCTTACACACCCTTGAACTACAGTGATGGTCTGCGTGACAAGATATGTTCTTGGTTGTCCCATTAACATGGATTTTGTAGGGGTGAACAACTGCTTTCTGATTAAGGTTAAGGCCTGATCCATAGGAGGAAATGCATCCCTGGTATTGTTAATCAGGAAAAGAACTCATGCATAGGAAAACAGAAAACACAAAAAGGTTACAGTAGGTTGATGCTCCATTATTGTTAATCCAGTTAGCAGTGGCTATGCAAGTTGTTCAATTCTAAGTACAAATCACTGGGGATCACCCTCAAGAGGTGGAAAAATGACAGAAAAGAAACATCTTAATTAGGATTTCTTTGCTTGAAGACTCTATGACCACAGCAACTCATAACAGAAACATTTAATTATGTGTCTTACAGTTCAGAGGATTAGTACATTATTATCATGGCAGGACACAGGAGTATACAGGCAGACATGGTGCTAGAGAAAGAGCTGGGAATCCTATACCTTTTTTTATTTTTAAGATTGTTTTATTAATTAAAAATTTTCATTTATTTTGCAGTTGCCCTCCCTCCTCTCTTCCCATTTCCTCCCCGCTTCCACTCTTTGCCTCCATTCAGAAAGAGGCAGGTTTACCATGGTTGCATCAAAGCATGGCACATCAAGTTGATGCAGGACCAAGCTCCTTTCCCTGCATCAAGGCTGAGATGCAACCCAGAATAGGAAATAGGTTTCCAAAAGCCAACTGAAGCACCTCTTTATCCACTGGCAACAGGAAGTGAACTGAGACACTGGACATGGCTTGAGCATATACGAGACCTCAAAATCCACCACCACAGTGATACACTTTCTCAGTGAGCATCTAGAGGTCAATTACGTTGAAATTACTACATTCCACTCCCTGACCCCCATAAACTTGTAACATAAAGTAGAATGCATTTGTCCAACTTCCATGCCTGCTTAGTCTATCATAGTCAAAAACCAAGATTTGATGCCTCTTCTGAGATTCTTGCAATCTCTTAACTGTAATCTCTTATAAATTCAAAATTCAAAAACCATGTCATATACTTCCAACACAGGGTATACATTCCTGTTCCATAGCACAGGGAAGGGAGCATAGTGAGGAAATACTGCGCCAAAGCAAGACCAAAAACCAGATGGGCAAACTCCAAATTCTACATCTCCATGTCTGATGTCAAAACACTCTTCAGATCTCCAACTCCACTCAATTTTGTTGACTGCAACACACTTCTTTCTCTTGGACTTCTTCCAATCCCTATTAGCAGTGTTTCTTGGCAGGTATCCCACGACTCTGGCATCTCCAATAGTTTGAGGTCTTCAAGGCAATCTAGGCTCCACCTTCAGAGCTTCATGCAATGGCCTTTCTAGGCTTCCATTCAGGGGCAGCCCTGACATGCCTGGTCTTATCAGTTTCCCTTCATTGCAAAGAACGATTCCATAACCCCTTTTGTTTTTTCATCTTTAAAACCAGAATCATTTGACTCCCAAAGTTGCCGAGTTCTGCTGCTTACTATATCTGGAACATGACACCCTCACTAATTACAACTTTGCTATATTCCTGTTTTATGATGATTTCCTTCACTGACTATGCTTGGTTGTCCTGAAACAGGATGTATAGACCAGGCTGGCCTTGAACTCAAAGGTCTTTCAATTACAGCTTCAACAGCTTTCCTTTTTTGATGGTTATGTTCACTGCCTAAGCTATTCTGGAATTTTCTTTATAAAACAGGCTGGCCCCAAATTCAGATCTACCAGCCTCTGTCTTCCAAGTGCTTGGATTAAAGGCATAAACACCTACCACAATCTCTTTAATTCCTTTTCAGAAGTTGGAAACTTAGCTGGATGGGATCTTGCCCTGAAGTCACCATTTCTTTATTCTAAAGACCAGTTCTTAAGCTGTTTGTCTCCTAGAATACAGGACTTGTTTCCATTTCACTTCCTGGTGTTCTCTTTCTGCGCAAGTTG
>NC_022032.1:14480048-14490935 GCF_000317375.1 Microtus ochrogaster | reverse complement strand
GGTATGGCCTTCTTGGAGGAAGTATGACACTGTACGGGTAAGTTTTGAGTTCTAATATATGCTCAAGCTGCACCCAATGTCTCAGTTCACCTTCTGTTGTCTGTGGATCAAAGCATAGGACTTTTTGTCCCTTCTTCAGCACCATGTCTGCCTACACATTGCCATGCACATAAACAAGTAAGTGAACAACTATGGTAGTGGAGAAAATACCCACAGAAAAGTTTGAACAAACCCTTATGTATAAAGATGCTGCAGGCAAAGTAATGAATTTTTAGTGCTACTAGATACCGTAATCAAAACCTGCTCTTACTTCCTGATCAGGTTATTTTAAAATAACTCGAACCAATAAGCCCTGCTGAAAATGTACATTTAGCTCTAATCTGTTTTTCAAATTGTGTAGCAAAATGTGTGCATGTGTGTGTGTGTTAGCTTGGTTGATGAACCATAAAACACATTCGTTGTTTTATTCAAAGATGCTTCTGCTGAAAAATCTTGTTATCTGCATCTGCAGCTATAACTAAGGGACTGCATACAAAGTTGGCATTGCTTTCTAAATCATGCAGACTAAAAATAATTCCCTAGTTTAGCAAAAGCAAACCTGTTTGGCCCTAGACTTTGATAGCAGCGGCATCACACTATCTCAAACGTCATGTGCTGGTTTGAAATGGGTGTGTATCTTAAAGGGCTAGTTTTTCCAAATCTCTCTAATGAAGAGAATCATTGTAAGTTAACAGATGACCACTGCCTTTTCTACTATCACTGCTTACTGAATAGATAATTATATCTTGTCGTTTGTTTAGTGTAATGTAGCCTTGATCAGGAAATGGGATTTGCTTTAATTCACATACGTGATCTAACAGAGGTTTACATTTCCCACTTTCCAGTTCAGTTCTTCCGCATCCTTCATGAATGCCCTTCACCTCTGGGCCTGTGTTTCTATTCTGGCCACAGATATTACTCTAAAATAATGGACCAAGGCTAGTGACTACCCCATGCAGAGTAGCAAATGGTCCTGGTTTTCCCAGGACTGACAGGCTTCTTTGGATATAGAACTTTCATAGCTACATTCATGGGAAAATCAGAAATAAACTAATAACAAAACCAGCCAATTAAGAATATTTTGTCATTCCACACAAATTTTTTAAAACAAGCAAAATTTGATCATATCTCTTTTTAACATTTTTTTTTAATTAACTGAACAAAATATACCCCCAAGCCCCTAAATCATTTGGACAATTTGTGTTTCTGCAATCCCTTTACTTTACATGCTATTTCTACTTTTTTTTTCTTTCTCATTCCTTCATCCATGATTATTGCTTAGGTCTTTTATTATTTCTTAGTTCCACGAAGCATTGCAAAGTTCAGACATGCCTTTGGTCTTGCATACTAGTATCAAAGACAGAGCTGGAATGGGCAGTGCGGGGCAGTCTTACAAGAAAAGAAGTGGAATTGGAGCCCATGCAAAGACTAAAAGATAACGTTGTGAAGCTACTTGTCAACTTCTACCTTCCCATAAGTTTCAGAGATTGAACTCAGGTTAATGAGCACCTTAACCTACGGAGCCATCTCACCAGTTCCAGGGGCTGAACTGTAGCTCAGTGACAAATACCTTACTAGCTGAGCCATCTCATTGTCCTTCCAGCCCCTGATTTATATACTTATAGATTACTTAATTTGAAAAGATTGAAATTTATTTAGCTTGTCATTTTCTTTCTTCTTCTTCTTCTTCTTTTTATTTCTGTGATAGCTTCTTATGTGTCCCAGGTTGGCTTCCAATTCTCTAGGTAGCCAAAGATGACCTTGAAAGATCCTCCTACCTCCATCTCCCTGCTACTGAGATTCCAAGCATGTGACAGCACATCCAGTGTATGTGGTTCTAGAGATTGAATCCAGAGCCTCTTGCATGCTATATGTAAAGTATTTTGCAGTGATTTGAAAGAAAATGACCCCGTAGGCTTTTAGGGAGTGACAGTATTTGAAGGTATAGCTTTGTTAGAGGAAGTGTGTCACTAGGGGTGGGCTTTGTTGTTTCAGATGCCTAAGCCAGACCCAGTGCTGCTCTCTTACCCTGCTGCCTGTCCATCCAGATGTAGAATGCTTGGCTCCTTCTTCTTCTCTTGGCTCTCTGTCTGCCTGTACACTGCTGTGCTTTCTGCCATGACAATATGGATTAAACCTCTGAACTGTAAGCCAGGGCCAATAAAATGTTTTTCTTTATAAGAATTACAATAGTCATGATGTCTCTTCACAGAAGTAGAAATCTCAACTAAGATATACTTTTTCCTCTTTTATCTAAATTTGGTATACACAAGATTCCCTCATAATAATTTTGGGCTAATTAAAATTTGAGGAACGTGGCTGGAGGTGTAGCTCAGTGGTATATCCTTAACATTCATGAAACTATGTGTTCAATACCTAGTGCCAATAAATAAGCATAATTTATAATAATGGAAATAAACTCACTTATCATTTTATCTTCTTTCTTTTGTGCTGAGGCAAAAGGATGCATCTTAATGCAGAGGGTGGACAGTCAGACATTGTTTTTACTTTTAAAGTGCTTCTTGGTGTCTAATGTAGAAAGTAAAGAACAGATTCTCCTTCATATGTAAACTTTGAAGCTCTCACAGAAGCAGAAGGAATACAAGTACTCGTGACATAACACAGTCAGTAAAGGCAAGTTGGAAGATGTAAAGTCAACTCCAATACAAGATGAGTTTGTGGCAATGAAGGGTAACAATATAAATACATAGACAGAAGGGCAGTAGACACTTGATATAGTCCATTTATTCTTTATTTAGATGAAGAGAAGTATCATCAGTGTTAACTGATGGATCCACAGATTTCTGGCTCTGTAACCTTAGGGAATTGAAATAAACTGTATTTCATGAGTCAGATGTAGTTTGTGATGATTATAATCTCTCTTAGAAATTAGGGTGAAAACAATAAAGAGAAAATATCTGTGGTTGAATTACTGTTTGGCACATGGTAAGCATTCAAGGAATAATAGTTACCACGTTGATAATTTAGTGGTGAATGACAGCTAAATAATGAGTTTATGAGATGTAGAGATGGCTCAGGAGTTAAGAACTCTTGTTGTTCTTGCAGATATCTCAAGTTTTATTCCTAGAACCCATGTCAGGTGACTTAAAACCTCCTATGACTCTAGCTAAAGGAGATCTGATGCCTCCAGCTATGAAGTGAATGTACGCACCCACTCCCACACAGTGATCAACTAAAAATAATAAGCATTAATCTGTAAACAGTAGTTTTAAACAATGTTTCAAAACTGTTTTAAAAGAGGTAAGAATGTGGCTTCATGGTAACATGCTTTCCTTGGAATACTAGAGTCAGTTCCCAGCATGCACACAAGTGCACACACACACACACACACACACACACACACACACACACACCATATAAAACATAGTTTATGCTTATATTTAAAGCTTATAATTAAGTTGGATTTACCACTTGAGAGGTTTCTGTTTCTTAGCTTGGCTCCAGTATCTATCTTCAGATGATTTAGAATTTGGAGATTTTCTGAAAATGGGGTTATTTCTTGATTTCATGTGCACATTGGCAGAGTCAGTGGAGAGAGTCCCAGAAAAAAAGTCAGAAGACTTATGAAGGCTTTCTGTGTGATGGGCAATTTTTACTTCAACTTGGTTGTAAGAGATACTAACTAGATCCATAAAACACACTTGTGGATGAGTCTGTGAAAGTACTTTTGAAGATCAACACGTGAAAAAGCAACCGAAGGAGGAAGATCTACAAAGAATTTGGATGGCATCATCTAACAGTTAGGGGGTAAAATGAGCCATCATAAGAGCTGTATTCTACTGAGTGAGGGGACCTAGAGAAGATGCTGACTCCTGGCTATACCAGATGTCTGCTTCTTCAGCCTTCAAATATGCTTCATGCCAGAGCTTCTCCATGGAGCTTTCAGTTTTTCCATTGGAAAAACAACATTTTTTCCCTGTGGCAGGTCTCCCAGCTTCTTGGACTGTTTAGTTCTCAGACTGTCTAGATCTTCAGTGAGAAAATGTATCAATAACTATTTTATAGCAATACCAAACTTCCCTTTATGGAGGTTTATCTAACAAATTCCCCTTACTTATATGATTATCTCTTCTCATCAACTAACCATCATGAATACACCTAGTTTTAGGACTATAAAAATTCCACTGCTATAACCATAATGCAAAACATCTTCAAAGACCAACTCACATCATAGCAATAGAGAAATACATGGTACCAGTTGATATAGAATAAATTACATTTCTTGAAAAATTTTAACACTCTCAATATTCTCTTGTAGTACATTGTTGATGAAAAAAATATTGATTTATAAATTTGTTCTGGACTTCTGTATATCTAGACAAAAACAGAAGTGAAGAAAACAGGTTCATCATCCAGCAAATAAAATCAACTTAAAGTTTCAATGGAACAACTGAAGTGATTCTGAAAAATACATAACCTATGATTTGCGCAAATATCAGTGAGAAGTGTTTTGAAACTGACCTTCATGGTAACAGTGATCGAGTCACAGACCTAGAAAATCAGGTCTCCAGTCAGTAAGATGTCCCCTGTGGGTAGAGGCACTTGAAAGGCCTTAATTGATTTGGCTCTAGTTATCACATGGCAGAAGGAGAGAATGAGTCCTGCAAGTTGTCTGCTCACCTCCATGGTTAACTGTGACAGTGCATACCTGCTCACACACGAAAGAAATAAAAATGATTAAAACAGTTGGGTCCTTTGCTTATTTGTGCAGAGCTCTTTATGCTCTCCAAATGCTATAAGCTTGGGACTTTAGCAACGTCAAATTCTGCCAAAACAACACATTAATGAACTAAATCTACTATTAGTAAATAATTACATTTTGAACGCAAATCTATTAATTTCCACTTGGTATTTAATCCTTAACATTTCATTTTCTATGCAATTGCTGCTTTGCATGGAAACTAAACAAGTATTATTAATTTTTCAAAGGGATGTTATAGACCTTTTGATGAAATTTGTAATAAAAATGTAGAGTGTGATTTAATAGGGAAATAACTGTCTCTTTAGAAAAACTGAAAAGAAAATCAAAATTACTATACAAGCAACATCAAAATACCTCAAGATGATGGATAAAAATGACATTTACAAGGTTTGGTAATGCAGAATAGTAAAGTTTACAGGAGATTAATCTAATATTGGAGACGTATCATTTTTCACAGGCTCTGAATCATAATTCAGCTGTCTCCCCCTGACAAGGTCAGAATTTACCATTATGCACTCAAACACTGCAGCGGGAATGGCTCCATCACATCCTAAATCAGGTTCTGTGTAATTTCATATATAAAATCTAATTCTGCGGTGAGTATCTGTTCCTAATATATTAAAAAGGAACCAAGAAGAACCTTGGAAACTTTATGCTCAGCTATGACAGGAAAAAAGTAAAACTCCAGTTTGAGATCTAATTTATCAGAGTTATCAGCAGCTGGGCTTTATCCAGATTGTTGGGAATTATCACGCAAAACAAAGCCAGCTGTTTCTTTCAGGATATCAACTTCATTACTGTCTCAAGAGCTACTCTGATTAAGGCTAACACGATGTGAGCGCTTTCATTACTCCACAGCTGCTCTTACAGTGTTTGGATTCCAAAATCAGCATATGCTGTAGATTCAGAAACCTGAGTCACAGAGCTTCACATCTGTGCCATGTAAAGGGTTCCAAACCTAACTGACATGTGCTCATCAATATGGTCGGTATTTTTATCCTCCCTGACTTCCCCAGCTATGATATGCTTTTTCATAGATATGGTGATATTGTAGATACTGGGAATAAGACATGGGTTTACTACCCTGGAGGCTTAAGGTTTAATATTTTAAAAAAGCCCTTATCAAGCATGTGGCTCTTAGAAAATTTAAAAAGAAAAATTGGGCAGAGAAAGCAAAGAGAAGGTCTTGGGAGTTGGCTCAATGGGTGACAGTACAGAGGCGAACATTTGAGTTTGGATTCCATAACAAACGTCATAAGCCAGGCATGGCTGTGCTGTGGAGTGTGCCTGTAACACCTGTGCTGTGGGAGTCGGGAAGAGAGAAATTCCTGAGGCATACTAGCCAACAGTCTGTCTTCAGTTTTGGTGGGTCCCCTGGCTCAGTGGAGTAATGTAGAGAGTGATTGAGCAGGACACCAAACGTCCTCCTCTGGCCTGTACATGTTTCCACACACACTTATATACTTCACTTATGTACAACATACACATGTCTCCCTCCCTTTCTTTCTCACTAACATGCTCACCCACATACCCCCCCTACACACACGTACACACACACACACACACACACACACACACACACACACACACAACATTTATAATAATAAAAATCAATACTGGGTTTGTGCTTCTTATTTTGAAATGACATTTAATTGCAAGATGTGATTACATGAGAAATTTTATTCCTTAAATAATCTCCTGGTTAATTAAAATGTGTAATACAGAATCATTTACCTCAAATTGATATTATCTGCTATAATTCAGAAAAAAAGGTAATTAAAAACCAGTGCTTTGAGTGTGGTGACTTTCCTGATAGTCATTGAGGCACAAGTGAAGCAGTTCAAATTCCTCAAGCTACTTCTGCTTTTCTTGATAACCCACTGCAATCATGATGTTTGCTAAGATGTTTATTATAGTAATTTAAGGAAAGGTTAAGTAGGTATCTTACATTTGGGGAATAACCCCTATCTATTCCTAAGAAAACTTTGATTTGTGAATATCTGAAAGATGCTTTCCTTTAAATATTGAACTGCTTTCTCTCCACCAGATATTCATTCTATTATGTGACAAACTCAATTATATAAAACCTTATACTTGGAGTAGTGTCGAAGGCATAGCTCTTGCCAGCATGCATAAGCTCCTGGGCTCAATATCCAGTATCAACATAAAATAAAATAGTAAGAAAATAAATCCTACTGTTGAGCCTATGATTGAAGGTAGGATCTTTGTCCTTTGACTAATCATTCTTCTGAAGTCTAAATATAAACAAAATCTCCCCTGCTAGACTCAGCCTCAGAAGTTCATTTTATGTGTGGGTTATAGAAACAAAATTCTTCTAAACATGTACTCCACATCACAATTTCTGTACCTGGAAAATGCAGTTTTAAATTCTCCATTCTCTTCTACTTTTTTTTCTGAATTACCTCTTGGATCTTGATCTACTCTTTATTAATAAATACTCTCTCATAAGAAGTTGCTGAGGGAAATGCAAGATGGTACAGGTGCTATGGAACAGCCTTTATTTATGAAATTAAATTAACAGCAATTATTTATGAAATTAAAAGTAGAAACACCATGGAACCTAGTGCCCTAATATTCAGTATAGGCTGAAAAGATTGAAAGAGTTTTGATCAAACAGGTTCAGACACGTTGACTATGTCATTATTCATCATAGCTAAAAGCTACCAGCAGTCAGAATGTGTAACCATAGACAAATTGATAGGATATGGTTTAAACACACAGTATAATATTATCAAGCATTAAAAATGAGGGAAATTTTCACACATTTGAAAACATGTATTATCTTACAGACAATAAACCAAGTGAGATGAGCAGCTACAAAAGAACAAATGCCACTTATCTAAAGTCACTACATTGACAAAGCCTAGAAACAAGAAGTAAAGCAATGATCATTCACGCATGGTGGGAAAGAGAATTTGGGTACTAACATATACATAAAATCTTCACAAATTCCACTGCATGTAGTTTGAAAGTACATCTACATCATAAATCATGAAAAGCAGATCCCAGAAAAATACCAAAAAAAAGGGAATGCTCCATACACGGCAGATAAACATAACCAAGAAAAAATGTATTGTGGATAAAGATATAGGTAAACAATGACAACAGACTGTGGTGGCATGATGGTTTGATGTGTAAAGTGTCTGCTGCTAATTCTGAGGACTTAAATTTGATCTCAGGATCCATATGGTGGAAGGAGAAAACCAGCTGCTTCAAATTGTCCTCTAACCATGATATGAGCACCATGATCTCTCTCTCTCTCTCTCTCTCTCTCTCTCTCTCTCTCTTTCTCTTTCTATCTCTTTCTTTCTCTCTCCCCCTCTCTGTCTGTGTCTCTTTTACACACACACATTTATACACACACTAATGTTATAAATAAAAATAATAGTATAGTTTCAATATACTTAGAAGATGAGATTCTAAACTACACACAAAAATTTTAATGTTTTTTTTAAATGGAAAACTATTTTCCTACCAATAGATTTTTTATACAATATTACAGGACCAAGAAATATCTGCATTTACTATCTACATTTTAATAAAGGTATTATGATATGGTAGTATGAGAAATAGAAATGGTGGGTAAGGCATCTTAAAAGTGCTTTAATGAGTGATTAACACAAGGAACTGTGACACACTAAACAAGTACTTTCACTAATCAGCAAAGATATAGAGGCTTTGCTCAATGTGATACTAAGACGTTTCTAGGTTCATAAACACTGCAAGAAAAGTCTAACTTGCAAAGAAATTATTTTTGCTCACTGCTTTCAAAAATGCCACTCAAATTAAATAATTAAAGATGGAAAGAAGTATAAGAAGTCCTGCTTTGCATGACAGTGTGGGGGCCATGAAAAGAATGGAGCAACCCTAACTGAACATGATCTTCACAATAAATGAAAGAATGATTGCTCAATGACCTTTACATTTTCTTCCAAAACATTAAAACTGTCTTGTTGTTGGTTATAAATGTTTTAAAAAGAAAAATATGATAATGCTAAATCTTATTTAGTGCATTGTTAATGTGAATTATTGGGAAGACTAAGAATTGTGGTTTTTTTTTTTTTTTTTTTTTTTGCTTTGCAGTGGGAGCTGAGAACAGAGTCAAATTTAAGGCTGGATTGAAAAATTTGGAGGACAGACAGATAAGAAAAAAATAAGTGGAAAAGGAAAGACATTTGCAAAGCAGAATAGTAGAAACACAAAAGCAAAGTGAAGATGTTTTATCCCCCTGGTGACTCCACACTTGCAACTTGTCAAAAACAATGCAAAATAGAAGAGGTAGATGAAGAGCAATATATAATTGAAAAGAACGCAAAAGAAAAAGGAAGGAAGGAAGGAAGGAAGGAAGGAAGAAAGAAAGAAAGAAAGAAAGAAAGAAAGAAAGAAAGAAAGAAAAAAGAAAGAAGCCATGATTCAAATTAAAGCTGAGATGGGGGTCAGGCAGTAGTAGAAGAGGACACATCAGAAAGAAGAAAAGGAAGGATAAAAAGAAGCACATTAAGTAAAAACCATTTTCCAAGGAAGATTGATGGACTAGCACAGCAGTTCCTAGTCCAGAGAAAGTAGAAAATGAAAGAAAAGCAAAACAATGAGAACTAAAGGAAGGGAACTGTATTTCTTTCACCTGTGTGTCATTCTTAAGATTCAGTATGGACGAAAACAGGGATGCACTATGAAATAATCAGGGGGAGTAGAAAACAGCAACAATTACCTATAACTTTTCAAACCTTTTCTGTGTGTTGTCATCAACTGGTACCCTTAGGGTATATTTGATACAGATATGGGAGTGTTTTCTGTGTATTAAAACCATTTTATCTGCCTTCTTCCCATTGTGCAGCTGCAGTAGGCATCTTGCTCTACTTCAGGAAACTGCAGGATGTTTGGATTGTATCTAGAATTGTTTCTAAATGTTTGTATTGCTTCCAGAATTATATCTCCTGAGCTGAAGACGAAGACCTGCTTCTCGGAGATT
This sequence comes from Microtus ochrogaster, assembly GCF_000317375.1. Lineage (NCBI taxonomy): Eukaryota > Metazoa > Chordata > Mammalia > Rodentia > Cricetidae > Microtus > Microtus ochrogaster. The sequence continues at coordinate 14,481,180 of NC_022032.1, read as the reverse complement.
CTCGTAGGTGAAGAGTTTTGGTTTTAAGGCACATTAGTTTATTCTCTGAGAATTTCATACATGAATACAATGTACTTTGATCATATCTACCTCTTGCTTTCATGCCAAGTTCTTCCAGATCTTCCCCAGATGCAAATCCCTCCCTAATGTATGCCTCCTTCCTTTTAAAATTCCACTGAGTGCAAAATCCAATTAGTGCTGCTCATGTGTGCACTGGAGCGTGGGTGAAATAAATCAACTCTCCCTATCCAAAAAGCCATTTATTGCTAGTATCTCCTAGGTAGTTAGAATGATGACCTCCTCCTTATCTGGTGTGCTTGCTTAATGCAGTTAATGGTATAACAATAGCTTCCTCCATTTTTCATGATGATTTGCTCTTTGTTGTACATCTGGAGTATTTCAAGTGCTACTTGGCAAGATTCCCACAACAGGCATTTCTTACGTAACTTCATTTCTGCTCAATCTGAAGTTTATTTACTGGACCTTTGTTCCCTTCCTGTTACTCTATCTTGGTCACTTTGGTTCAGCTGTTTCTTTTGATTATGTAATCCAGTTAGGAATCATTTGTGCCTATGAGAGCGAGCCCACCTGCACATAAAACCCATAAGATGAAGAGTTAGCCAACATTAGTAGAGTTTGAAAGAAATGGCACAGTTTTCACTCTAGGGTGTGCCTGGCACATAGCAGTTTGCAGAGTGAGGAGCTACCTGGGATGTTTGTACTTTGTGTCATTAGTAGAAGTTATTTATGGTTTTGTTACTATAGTAACTAAGATTTGAGTCATGATATTGAAGGTCAAGTATTCTTTGACTGTAACTTAGTGACTGGGATTTGAATTTATCAGGTTCCATCATGCAAGCAATTTTTTCCATCATTTAAAATGTTAAGATTAAATTATAAAGAATATTTTTAGTTATTGTGATAAAGTAAATTACTAGAAAACATTTCACTAAAATGGAAATTATTAAAGACGAATGTTAACTAAAAATAAATAATTTGGGGCAAGAGAGATGGCTCAGTTGGTAAGAGTACTTCTTGATTTTCTTTTTTTCTTTTTTTTTGTATGACAAGAACTTTATTATTTTTTTATTTTTTAAATTTATTTATTTATTGAGGATTTCTGCCTCCTCCC
>NC_022032.1:14477174-14479066 GCF_000317375.1 Microtus ochrogaster | reverse complement strand
TCTGTCCAGTGCTCCAATTTGGGTCTCTGTCTCCTTTCATCGCCTGATGAAGGTTAATATTCAGGGGTTGCCTATATGTTTGTCTTTGGATTCACCTTCTTATTTATTTCTAATCAACAACTACAAAAGAGTGATTATTATAGCCATATATAAATATGCTTTTAAAGGACTGCTTTTTAATACACAAAAAGTCAAACAAACTAATAGCAAAATATGAGTGGAGAATTTAAGAGAAACAATATATAACAAATGTGCATGTTCTTAAAATTATCATCAGAACTGTTAAATTATTGAAAATAATCCAAATACCACATACTGTCATAGATTACTTCCGAGAAGCTATTGAACTACTGACCATCATCAAAGGAAACAGGTTTTTCTTACTCAAGTTTGTATTTCTGGAAATATCTTACATCTTTGTTCTAAAAGACACTTCCAGTTTGGCATTGGCAGTATCTTTCTTTTTCTTCCCAGTATTGTCAGAAGACGCTCCATTGTCTTCCTGCGTCAATGATTCTGCCAAGAAAACTGAACTGCCACCACCACCACCATGTCATCCCACTTTCCATTTGTCTTCTTTCTTCTGGGATTTCCTCATTGTCACTAGAATTAAAGATTTTATTCTATGACGATTTGGAACGGTTTCCACATTTATTTAGGAGATCATTGATCCTACTGAAATCATAGGCTGATACCTTCTGTTTTAGATTTAGAAGTTTTTCAACCATTGCTTAAAAAAAAATGACTTTGCTTTAAGTTGTGTAGATGTGCATATGTGAGCGAGAACGTAGGTGGCCATGGGGAACTCGTGGATCTTTTCTCTCCAGTATTGTATTCTGTACATGATAGTGTTCTGAGCTCTTCCAAGTTTGCCCCTTCATTCCCCCACATTTCATTGAGTCACCCCATGCTTAGTTATAATCTGAACATTTTCTCCAGCAAGTAAAATGATCCTATACAGGCATCATCTCAGATTGGCTTGATTTTCAGGAGTCACTGTTAATTTTTGTTCAGTGGTAGATTTTAATACAAACGTTTCATGGATTATGTGTTTTCTTTTTGTTAATTCACATGGGTGTAAACGTATTCCTGACAGTTCCGAATTGAATATGAATTTTTTATAATAAAAATTCAGTATGTGCTAGCTTGGTACAACAACATCATGTCATAGAACTCCGGATTAGCTCTTAGGTGTGAGGCAGGCTGTATCAAGGACACTGATGGTGTAACTTAGATAGATGCATACTTTTCTTGGCTCCAGGAAAATATGTACTAAACTGTCAGCTTTGATCATTTGGAAAGTAGACCACATGCCTACTAAGCTTCCAGTTTTAGAGAAAGAATTGGTATTGGGCCAAAATGTCAACACATATCAGTGGTTCCTTGAGGCTGGCTGCAAAGCATTATAAAAATAGAAATAATATTAGGGCAATATTGGATGTTTAATAAGCACAAAAATAAACACTCACATACTCAAATCTGCATCTCTGTCAGAGTCAGGGTTTCAGGTAGCCTCAGGAGATTTATATTCAACACATACTCATATATGAATATATGTGAAGAAAGGGGAAAAGAGAGAGAAAGAGTAAATAAATCATGGAGAAATACAATTACTTATATTATGTGTATATGCATCTGATTGTAACCAAGTTTTCAGCAATCTCTCCATTTCAATTTTATTACTAATGAAACTTAAAACTTAAATTAAAAGATATCTGTGATTACTTAAGCCAACATGATTTTTAGAATTCTAAACACATACTAAAAGTAGTCTGTAAAGCATTTTCATTTCCAAAGAAACTCATGCTTTTTGGTGTCCTCTGTAGAGATGCATGAGAGCAGACCAAGAGGAACACTCCAGAAGACAAAAGTTAAGACTAATAGGACAGAGC
>NC_022032.1:14471495-14477074 GCF_000317375.1 Microtus ochrogaster | reverse complement strand
TCCAAAACCAGAGAAACCCTGTCTCGAAAAACTAAAAAAAAAAAAAAAGACTAATAGGACAAACAAGGATAGCTTTTCATTCTTCAAGGGAATGATCTATTTGACTCCATCAAGAAGTGAGCATCCAGATTGGCTATAATCCAAAATTATCTATAGTAAAGCAGGATATTTATCATTTCTTCTGAATGCAACCCAGAATTTAAAAAAAAAAAAACCATGTAAAGGGCTGGAGAGATGGCTCAGTGGTTAAGAGCATTGCTTGCTCTTCCAAAGGTCCTGAGTTCAATTCCCAATAATCACATCGTGGCTCACAACCATCCGTAATGAGGTCTGGCGCCCTCTTCTGGCTTGCGGACATACAGACAGAATATTGTATACATAATAAATAAAAAAATATGTAAAACTATCTGAGATTATTCCAGAAGACTGTTTTCAGGACACAGGGTAATGAAGTCATAAGAAACTGACTTGATGTTCACATAAATTAGAGCTTGCATGGTAACAGCTGGGTCATTCTATTAACTGTAGAAGAAAGAACACACCTGTCACTTGTGTTATTCAGTTTTCTTTTACTACAATGGATACATAAAATCATTAGTTCATGAAGAGAATTTTTTTTATTTTGATCCACAGTTAAGCAGAGGTGTCCATTTATGGTTGGCTGGTACTATTGCTTCAGGGCCTCTGGGAAGGAGGCACACTCTCAATGGAATATGTCATAAAGACAGCATGGCCTGAGACATGAATTCTCTATCAAGGACAGACCTTCAATAACTGGAATGGTACACCCTCAGATTTGCCTCTCACAGATTCTAGCACCTTCTAATATCATCACAAGCTGGAGATCAAGCTTGCACAGAGACCTCGTTGTAACATCTACAGCTTAGCCTCACTGGGTTAGTGGGGAAGTTCACTCTGAGGTGGAGAAACACAGTTAAAGGGAGCATAGAGACAGAAAATGTCCTACGTAACAAGGAAAAAATCCAAACCAACGAGGTAAAATGTAATGTAGTGAAGGAGTGCAAGGGAGTTTCTGTAGGTAGTATGCAGTTGTCCAAGAGTACTTCTGGAAAAGTCTATTGGTGCCCAAGTGACAAGAACATTATAGTTGAAATGCATGGGCAGTGGCATTCTTAACTTGCGTTCTGCCTGGACACTAGCATTTCAAGGAAGACTTGACATGTCATACTTATAAAAAGCAAATTTTGTTCCAGGTCATAGTAGGTTGTCATAACTTTATAAAAGGGAGCCAGTGGCTCTTCAAAGAACTTTGATAAGAACATTCCAGCTCAACATTACATGTTCTCTCTTTTTCTCAAAATCAAGTACATGATAAATAAGCTATCAACAAGAAAAGCAGAAACTATTATAATACACTGCCATTTGGTCTTATGACTGATGTATTTAAAATTCTGTCCTGAGTAGCCCCTCATAGAGCAATTAAAAATGACAATTCAGCCATAATAAAATGGGAAATATTGCTAATTGTCTATTTAAATTTTGGTTTTAGTAACATTATGCAGAGTTGCAAGCACAAAGTCATCTTCATCCTCTGATATAGAAAATCCTTTTAAAGTGATATAATTATTCTGAAATATTTATAAGCCAATGCAAAACACTTTTCCGGTGAATTGTAGGAATTTGATAATGGTTTACAGAGGCTGTCCTGGCCATTTTTCACCGCTGGACCATGTGCATTATCTGCAGTTGTCTTTTAATAGACCGAGACTAAATTATTAGAAAACAAACGGTATCACTGGGGAGAAAGACTTGTCAGATGCCACTGAGATGCAATACATCAAGCACACAGTGCTCAGCTTTATCTTGCAGGCTGTTTATTTTCAAGACACACATTAAAAGGAAAGTTTTCAAGCTATCTAACCTGTCCTGGCTTCAAATGAGCAAAGGAATGGGCACTCCCAGCCAGGACAACACTAGAATTAATGAATCTTCAACAATAACATATTAGATAACAGATTTGCAACTGAAAGGAAGACAAAGCAATGCCTCTTTATTCGAAGCAAACAATCTTCCCTCAAAGCTAACAAAAAGCTCTCAAGGAAAGACGCTTCTGTAACAGCCAGGCCGTAATAGTGGCTTCACATTCTTATAGGAAGAAGATTTTGCAAAAGAGAAATTTAGTGATAGCCCCCTACGTTTAAATCATAGTCTCATGGAGGCAATGCAATTATGGGAATTGGCATCCATGTCTAACAAAACTGCACATACAAAAAATGATCAATATAATAAGAAACTTGATTTAACAGTGATTGATTATGAATCAAGAGAATTTTTTTTGTTAATTACTCATAATTCTAGACTAATTTCCTTTCAGATGAATTTGGTTATGTTCAAGCCCGTGTGATGTCTCTGAATCCATTTTTTTTCCCTTGGCAAGCACGAGCCCAGTTCTATGACAGCACCCAGCTCCATCTAATATGAGGGTTATTTCTTTTATTACAGTGAGAGGCTCTGCTGTTTACTTCTATGATGGACACATTATCTTCATGCACTCATCAGACAACATATTTCTTGACTGTTAAAACTAAAGTCATTGTTCAGTGTCTCCATCGAGCTATTTTTTGAGGAGATAGAAAATGACAGGATCTTTCCAAAAGTATTCTATTCACACACACAGTGAGATGTATTCCTTGATTCTGCTGTACAAAATGCTAAAATTGCTTTAGGGATTTCCTGCATATGTCCTTTGTCAGCATTTATTCTTGCCGTTGATTTAAATTCATTAATAAGTTCTGAGTTACTAATAATATGTTGGTGTCACATTGCTGTTTTAACTTTGACCCAGTGACTGTGCCTTAATCTACTGATATTTAGTGACCAGTGGCTACTCTGTAGCTACCAGCCTCCTTCTCTGGCAGTGGCTGGATGCTCAGGATGCAGCCTGGATGGAATTCTGTTCCCATAGGCACCAGCTCTGTCACTGCTGCTAAAAGTAGCTCTAGCTATCTCTCTTTTGTTCTATTTATCAATAAGATTTAAAGGATAGGGTAAAAGGCTGCTAGCTCAGAGATGTTGAGTGGCAACTAGCTGGCCTACTCTTCGTGCTGGTATCTACCCCAAACCATGTTCTTTCTCTCAGCAGAAACAAAACAATAGAAAAAGTCATGCTACCTTTTATTACTCTGGTGAGTCAGTCATTTCTTCCAAATGCCCTTGGATGCTCTATGGTTACCTTCTGTCAAGTAGGTGCTAACTCAGACTTCTGACCCAAGGTCAATTTTATTCGATTAACACAAATGCAAACTTGGAGCTTACAGTGTGATCAAGTATCTCCCAACATCACATTAGGAAAAGAAATAAAACAACACCAACAACAAAAACATTTCCCCTGTCCTTTAACTTGAGTGAGTTTATTTGAATGTTTTACTTTATATTTCTGCTTCTTCCATTCCCTATCTGTTGCTTGAGCCTGAATTTGTGGCCGGCTGAAAGTTCTGTTGTAAATCTGTTCCTGTATCTGTGTTTATTAGTGTTTCTGTATGTTGTGTCTGTCTCTCACAAAGAGCTTTCCTCTGTCTTTATTGAACAACACAGAAAGTATCACATGAAGAAGAGATGAGGGATAGTTTACAGAAATTTTTCACAGAGATTTACAAGGCTGTAGGACACTGATTCCAAATGATCCCTGCTGATCCAGAAAACAAGCAACATTACAGACATGGCTTATCAAGAGATCTAAATGTGTTAAACATTTATGAATAATGTTGAACACATTGATAGAAGATATTAATTTAAGCAGCTTGCTTTCAGCTTCTGTATTTGCTGCTTTCGGGAAATGATTATTAGTAGAAACATGTATTACTTTGGGTCAGGAGCATGGAAGAGTAAATAATATAAGATTAGAGTCATCTGTTGACTTAGGCTGTACAACTTGATTGCATGGGAAATCCAAGACAAGGAAGGTTGATTGGTACATTATTCACTTAAAAGCAGTTAAAAACTAGACCTGGGTACACAGTGGACAGCACTTTGAAGTCTGCAAGATGTGTTAGTACTCTGTCTGTGAGCCCAGAAAAGTTCAAACCTCTAAGATTGTAAGCGACGTTCTTATCCCTAATGCACTGGCAGATCCGCTGTCTGAAATTTTTCCTCCGAGAAAATGTAAAGATATTTATCAAGATGATGGTGACATTAAACAGGAACAAGTGGGAACAAGAAGCCTTAAAAAGCAAATGTGTTCATTTATTATGGGATGCTTCATTAACTACAAAAACAAAGCAATGAAAATAACATTACATATTTGCTTAGTTGAATATAAATCTTAAATGGACAAATCTAAAGGAAAATCTGTTTGGCATTTCTTGTTAGAATTTTTCCCATTTTGTTACAAATACAAGTTCTGAAGTGTGTACATATGCTTAGAGAAAGACTTGTAAACGGTGAGCCATACTGCATATCAGAAATAGAAGAATACTTTTTTTTTTAGTTGTCCTGTGTTCTTAATGGTAATCATATTTACATAAAGCAAAAGATATGTATTCTATGCTGCTTGCTTTTTGTCTTAGGTTAAGAGTATTTTTCTTCAGATCTCACATCTATATGACAACTCCTGATAACTATTTTATTTATATTCCTGGTGAAGAACAGTAGTGTCATTGGTGAACATCTCTGTGCACATGAATGAATTTAGGTGCACGTTTGCATTCAGACTCTGAAAAATGACAATGCTCCTGCTTTTTATTTTCGTAGCATCTTCTTCAACCTAAGGAACACTTTCATCAAAGGTATTTACAAGTTGTTTCCAAACCTGTCCTCTTACGTAACCATGCTACTTGTGAATTTGGCCACCAAACAAGAAACAGCCCTCTAAGTTCCTTTAGATGCAGAGGCACACGTTCTCACACACGGGAACCCCATAAAAACAGAAAACTGGAGACACGATGCACACTAAAAGGTCAAAAAAAAGAGATTAAAAAATGTCATGAGATAAAGAACCTCCAGAATCTCCAAAGATGCAACTGAATTTCCTTTCTGTTGTCAATCTACAGCTGGGCATGGGGTCTGCACTTCAGAGGGGCTTCTTTTCCTAGTGAGACTCCCTTGGAGACAACTAGCTCTTCATTTGTAAGTGATTCTCAATTGGAGATATTATCTGGGTTAGTGGAGGTTTGGGTCATGTGTCCCATCTGCTGCAGACCTGTGCAGGCTCTGGGTAACTTGTTTACTTGAAAACACTCATCACAATCCTCCAACAGCACAGTGTTTGGTGACTGATGAGAATTGTATTTTGCCACATATTCTCTTAATCCTGAAAATTATACTGAATAAATTATCATTTCTTGATACCATAAGTATTTTATAATATTTAATAAAATGTAGTGTTGCAAAATTAATACACATCTTAATGAATAAAATGTCAAAACTAAATAAAAGAATTGGACTTTTAGTAAATAAATAAACTAATAAATAAAATATACATCTCATAAGAAACTCTGAGATATCAAAGGTACTAGACATAGTTCTTTTTCTGTTTTCTTTTTGTTTTTTTTCTTTTCTTTTCTTTTTTTGAGACAGGGTTCCTTCCTTCCTTCCTTCCTTCCTTCCTTCCTTCCTTCCTT
>NC_022032.1:14467524-14471310 GCF_000317375.1 Microtus ochrogaster | reverse complement strand
CCAGAGCCAGCACGTGCAGTAGGATCAAAAACCCATTGCCATTGTTCTTGAGTTCTCAGTAGTCCTCATTGTCCGCTATGTTCAGCGAGTCCGGTTTTTTTCCCAGGTTTTTTCAGACCCAGGCCAGCTGGCCTTGGTGAGTTCCCAATAGAACATCCCCATTGTGAGACAGGGTTTCTATGTGTAGCTTTGGAGCCTGTCCTGGAACTCTCTCTGTACAAAAGGCCGGCCTCGAACTCACAGAGATCTTCCTACCACTGCCTGCCGAATGCTGGAATTAAAGGTGTGTGCCCCATCATCACCCAGCTAAGAGCCAACGTCATGGATTTACTAGAGATATGACATATACATCACATAAATACTTACATATATATTAATTAAATGTTACAGAGCATTTTTATTTAAATTATTTCTTTTTGTTTTATGTGTATGTGCCCAAAAGTAGATGTGCCACATGCAGAAAGTCTATGGATGTCAGAAGAAGTGTCAAATCCTCTGGAGTTAGAGGGGCTGTTGGTTCTGATTCTCTATGTGGGTTGTGGGAACCGAACCAGGTCCTCTGAAAGAGTGTAAGTCCTCTTAATCATTGAGCCATTGCTCAAGCCTCCAGAATACTATGGAGAAGAGCAATTGCAAAGATTCTATTCTTTGGAATGAATACAATTCAATATATGCAGTTATGTAATATATTTATAGCAAGAGTGGGTAAGTTAGAAAATTGGTTATTTTAGTTTATTATGGAATGCAGTAAAATAATTACAGATATATTAACTGTTTTATACAGGACCTGGAACAATATTGTATTTTTCTCACATTTCTTACCCTTCTTTAATCAGTGCTTTCTATTCTAGGCAACAAAACAAAACAAAACAAAACAAAAAAAGAACCATTTAGATACCTATGCCTGCTTCCTGCAACAGCTTGTGTGGACTGTAATGCCAGTGAGATAACAAGGAAACCCAGGTTGCACAATGGGATTTATATGGCTCTGAAAAAAAAAGTGCCTACCTTCTTGACCTTGGCTTTATTTCTGCATTGGGAAGATGCCTCTCACCCTTCCTTACTGCTGGTGAAAAGAGTCTTAACCGGCAAATAAAGTATGCCCTTGTACAGGGTTGAAGACACAGTAACTACTGGACTAAACTTAGCACAAATACTCTTCTTTCTTGCATCATATATATTAACTTGAGTTGTCTATACTACATGAAGAAATACAATTTTTCAATAGAAAAGAAGATCGGGATGTGTATAAATGATTAAGTATGGATAGCAAATACATAACTAGCATGCGAGTAGACAAAAGAACAATGCATTATAGAGAATATAGTAGATTGTGGAGTATGTGAAGTATAATGTACTCAGATTCTATTGTAGAACATACAACATTTGTTATAGAATTTGGTATCGTTAGTTCACAATATGGTCGTTATCAAATTCCTTCTAATTATTTACGTAAGTATTCGAATATCTATGTTATCCTGAAACTTGGTCACAAATACTTCATTCTTCAGTGGAAAGCAGTTCAGTGAAAATGTACAGAACCTCCTCTCTTACTGTGAGAATAAGAGTGATCTCTGAGGCCTAAATCAGACATCTTCCCTCATCAACTCCCTTCTGCATAACAGGGTGCAGAAAACTGCTGAAGAGGAGGCAAGAAAGGATGTGAATTGGAAAGCTTGGGGGAGTGCTGTGAAATGCTGTCATGACATGGTTACTGCATGAACGTATAACTTCTCAGCAGTCGTAATTACCTGAACAGAACCTGTACAAGGTCAAACCAGTCCCAGTTCTAAATAAGTAATCTCCATGGCTCATCGCTTATACTAAGGATGTATTGTGAGTTGATTGTTGATGGAAAAGAAGGAATCAATTTGGAGGTTGGGCTCCCTTGCAGGTTTCTCATTCTCTAGTAAATGTCCCTGCACCCACACATAGGTTGGTAACACTAGTTGGACTATGTCAATGACAACACAAGAAGGAAGATAAGAAGTTGGGAGGGGGCATTATTGTTGGCTGTGAAGAACCTGAAAACAACCTAGATGCCCCTCAATGGAAGAATGGATAAAGAAAGTGGAATATGTACACGTTAGAGTACTATTCAGTGGTAAAAAGCAATGACACCTTGAATTTTGCATGCAAATGGATGGAAATAGAAAACACTACACTGAGTGAGGTAACCCAGACCCAAAAAGATGAATATGGGATGTACTCATTCATAAGTGGATTCTAGCCATAAATAAAGGACATTGAGCCTATAATATGAGATCCTTTTCTATAAGGAAAAGCCTAGACAATTTCCTGCTTTAAGGTGCTGGAAACAGTAGTAATGGCCAATGAAGAAGACTAGGGGCAGGGGCTGCTAGCTTCTGGCTTCTCTAGGAAGAGAGGACATACTGTGTACATTTAGGATTTTCTGCATGTCACCATGAATATACCTGCAATTATTCAATTTGGAACTCTTATCTTTCCCTTTCAGTATTTATATCTAGCTTTTGTGCTTATCTGCATTTGTGGGATCTCTGGTCTTAGGAATACAAGTGAGAAGAAACATTCTTGTTTGTTTCAATTACCACAGGAATCTTTCTGTATTTTATGAGTAAATATGATGCATACTGATGATGGGTTTCCTTGTCTGCATAATTTTTACTTGCTGAATTTAAAAAAAAAATGAATGACTCAAATTTCACCAAATATTTGCTTTCTCTATATATTTGAAATGATGTTTATGTTAATTCTTTTAATATGATCACTCATATTTATAGATTTAATGTCAAGCTCTTCTTCTCCTTCTCCTCCTCCTCCTTCTTTTTCTTCTCCTTTTTGTTCTTCTTTTTCTGAAATTCCAAGAAAGATTCATACTTTTAGGACCCACTACTCCAAACTCTCCTTGGCCTGTTACCATTTTTATGTATTGTTGAACTTTATTTATTGATGATTTATATGGGAAATCTTCCCTGATGCTGATATGATTCGTTTCTAATTTTACTGTTTGAGCAATTTTAATTTGCTATTAACGTTTTGCACCTCTTGAATGAGTGACTGGTCAAGTATTTTCTCAATTTTTAGGGTGTAAATGTTAGTCCAACACAAGATACCCTGTTGCAAGTTAGGGAGAAATCACCTGCAACAAATAATTTTGGGAGAAGAGTAGAGGGTGATTCTAAATCCATATTCAGTCTTAATTAGCTGTGCTTCTGTTTCCTTACACAGATTTCTCTTTTGTCAGTTTTAATAAGTTGAGCTTTATAAAAATGGGTTTATTATACATTTTATGAGAAACTAAAGGAAGCAAACATTAGAATGGGTGTGAGACACTGAGAATATTCATGGGCCAAGAGTGGCCAATTTAACTTGGTAAAACCATTTTAGAACACAGATATTTTAATATTTTCCACAAAGTTGAACAAATGCATGCCCTTTGGCACAGAAACTCCACTTCTTAGGTTATATTTTTCAGGGCATATAAAAATGTGAACTTGGAGACATTTAGAATGCTATCATTTGTGATAGGCCCAGTCAGAAAATAAATCAATTGTGAAAAAAGACTGGTCTAAGGGTTACATAACAGATGTATCAGTTATATTTGGGCTTGCCAGAGTCACTTATTCTCTGTATTTTTCCTAATTTTGAACCTCTGTGGCAGTCTCCATCTGCTTCTAAAAGAAATTTCTGATATGGAGTGAGCAGCACAATTATCTATGGATGTGAAGGTAGTGTGGGAGTCCCCTCCGTGTGTTGCTTGTGTTGGTTAATGAATAAAGAAACTGCCTTGGCCTGATAGGGCAG
>NC_022032.1:14460819-14462894 GCF_000317375.1 Microtus ochrogaster | reverse complement strand
AAAAAAAAAAGAAAACTTTATTTTTCAGCCATTCTTTGGAGTGAAAACAATATTGCCATTTACTGAAGATCAAAAAATGTGCACACTATTGATATGGGCGTGCTTGTTTACTTTCAGAGATTCAATTTTGGCAGAAGTTTTGGTACTCCAGACTCACAGCATCTTCAGTGTTTTCCAGACATTATCAGCATTAGAAAATCACTGCTGACCACATCACTTTGTACAAACACATAGTACAAAAATGGAAGAACTTAATGCTCAAGGTATTTCTGAACTTCTTTGAAGTTCCATCCTAATACCAAACCATGATCTATTTTATGAGATTAAACTTTGCTAAACAAACAGTATTGTTTAAAATAATTATACACAGTATGATAACTTGATACTTATACATGAAGAAACAATAATAAGAAAATATTAAAAGTCATCATTTTATATAATGAGACAATGTTTCTACAAGAGTGGAAAACTATGGGTGCATGGTAATCACTCTGATTCTCACTACTGGATTCACAGATACCTTGAATTTATTGCTAAGACTTATTCTCCACAGGAGAATAAACTTTTTGATGCTTCCTGTGATATTTCTGTGGTTGAAATAGATACACTTCTGAATATTCAGCATCCATTATTTTTCCCTAATCTTAATCATTGCACCTTGCTGGCAGAATTGAACGTTAAATCACCATAAATTTTAAAATATACTATGCTTATAACTGCAATGCATATTTATTTGCACATGGTCTACTTCTGTCAAAGTGAGAATTTGTATTGGTGGTGTCTTTACATGCCACAGAAAAGGGCAGCATAGAAAAAGTTTCATTCTTCATAGCCAGGGTGTGCTTTAGACTGTCAGAGCCTATTGTGTTGTTAGGATTAGAGAATAAAAATAGTATAACACTTAAAATATGATATTTATAACATGTTTGCTGCATATATGAGTTTATGACCAACCATCTCATGAGAGTTGGTCATGAAATGTGATTCTCTAGAATAATTCATTCTTATATCTTAACTCCAGTATTTTTTGTTTTATTAGCAAAATTCATTTATACATAATAATGAACTTAATAACATATTGCACATGTGCATCACATACCTGTATTACCTACTCCCACCTCTTTTAGTCCTGCTTCTTCTTTCCTATCTTTCCTTTTTTCTATGATACCCTAGTTAGTGTCACCAGTTTTGCTTACAGAAGCAAGAATGAGGGCCTTCTAGTGGAACCATGGGTGCCTTATTAGTGATTATGCTGCTGGTGACAATCTCTCTCTCTCTCTCTCTCTCTCTCTCTCTTTCTCTCTCTCTCTCTCTCTCTCAAACAACAGCAAACCAAACTCAAACTCCTCAGGTATGGGTAGAACCCTAAGATTTCCTCCCTCTTCCATGACATGATGTTTATGGGGTCAATTTTATGTGGATCGTGTATGACTAAACACAAGCAAACGATACACAGAAACCTATTTGTACTAATTAGAAACACCAGAGTAATATGCTTTATAGGAGATATAAAACTCCAGTTCCAGGAATTGAACAAATACTAGATTTATACTCCATGGAGTAACAATTTACAAAAACATGAATATTCTATTAAAGATGTTTGATGGACATCATTGAAGATTAAAAGAGAAAATATTTTCAAGTTAACTTTTATCAAAATCAGGATGTGGATCCAGCAAGCTTCTCTGAAGATATGTCTAGAAAAATGTCTTTTAACAATGCCTAGTTTGTATATTTTGAGTATTGAAATCAATACATTTCAATGTATTTTATTTATTCTTTGAGAATTTATATGCTCTATTGTTTCCTCCACCCATCATCATACTCCTATTAGATTCACCTTCATAACCATAGCTACATCAATTTTTTGTCCTCTATTTCAAAGATATCCCATTGACTCATATTTGTGTTGCCCATATACTCATAGATGTGTGACCGTATGCTAAAGCATTTTTAATCAATATTGCCAGATGGTCCCCTCACAAGACCCCCAATAAGAGAGTCCATTTTCTTTCTTTAAAGGTGTGGTCGCTGGTTGATTAAAAAGTCTGGTTTCAGAGACAGAGAGACAGAGA
>NC_022032.1:14458504-14460014 GCF_000317375.1 Microtus ochrogaster | reverse complement strand
AGCTCTTGTAGACCAGGCTGGCCTCGAACTCACGGAGATCCGCCTGCCTCTGCCTCCCGAGTGCTGGGATTAAAGGCGTGCGCCACCACCGCCTGGCTCTTACAATCTTCTCACCCCATCTTCTTTAATGGTGCCTGAGCCTTAAGGACAAGGGTGTTATAAATGTCTCATCTGTGGCTGAGCACTCCACTGAAATTTATTTTCTGCATGTTAATCCGTTTTAAGTTTCTTGTTAGTCACAGAATGCTACACAAATAAAATTATCCTAAGAAGTCTGAGAGCCATATAGATTTTCCACCAATTTTATTAAAGGTCTAAAATTGGTTCTCTCATATGATCAGTTCATTCTGGGTAAAGCACAAAGATAAGCCATGACTATTTGAATCTATAAAACATCTAAAATATAATTTAAATAAAATGAAAGTAATTTTAGACATATGTAGACTATTTGACTGCTATAGCTTGAACAAATAATATGTTATAAACTTATAATGTTTTTGTGTATAGCCATTCTTGTTAATATATATTGAGAGTTCAGGTATATAGGTAAAAGTTATATTCTTAAAATTAAAGTATTCAGTATTAAAAATAAAGATTAAACATTGATAAACAATTTAGATTTGTGAAAGTGAGAAGATAGAAACTATGTCACAATATAGGACTTAAGCAAAAATATTTTATGTTTAATTACTATAGTAAAAGAGCTAGCTAACTCATTATGGCAGAAACACTTAAAATCATTCATTTATTTTCCCTGAGATTTTACCAGATGGTGAAGAAGCTAAAGGTCATGAAACTACTGGGTTCCTTGGACTGCAGACCTGTCAACAGCAGGTGATGACCATGCCCAGGCCTCCTTGGGTTCATATCGCAGACTCCCCTTTCACCTTCTTTCCATGAACTGGGAGTAGAACAATGCAAATCAAATTGTCAGTGTGTCTGTGCCATTTTTTCATTGTTAATGCGGTTGTTACAGTTACAGAGAAAAAGTCCTTATATCACAAAAAACACTTTTGTGTTACTTTCAATTAATGCTTTGCTTGTTTTTGAAGTCAGTTCATCTTAAATTAATATAGACAGACCAGAGAGCAATCGAAATTGTAATTGTGTCCAATTGCCAATTAATCGGGAGTTAAAAGCTCTTGAGCAGAGAATTGGCAAATGTTTCAGTTAGAGCAAGGAGCAGGGCTCCTTTATCATATAAACGACATTTTCTCTCAAAGGAAAAAGTCATAGAGAATGAATAGACCTTATGATCACATTGCCCAGATCATTTCATTTTGTTTTTCTTCTGAAATCTGTCACAGAACAAGGAGATGACATCAGGAGATGTGCACTACTCCTTGTAAGTCAACCATATGTATGACTTAGTGATTCTTCCAGAATGGAGCTTACCTTTTTTTTTTTTTTTGATGCCTTGAAACTCTGCCACCTAGCCTCAGCCACAGACATTGGTGCTCTAGACTTCTCTTTGTATTACTGAGTCTTCGGTTCAGCAGAGAGCTTGCTC
>NC_022032.1:14454541-14458404 GCF_000317375.1 Microtus ochrogaster | reverse complement strand
TTTTTTTTTTTTTTTGATGCCTTGAAACTCTGCCACCTTGCCTCAGCCACAGACATTGGTGCTCTAGACTTCTCTTTGTATTACTGAGTCTTCGGTTCAGCAGAGAGCTTGCTCACAAATCAAAGAAAGCCCCTTTCAGTTGGGTTCTGAATGGTTACAGAAGCATATCGATGTTGACAATATCCACAGGCACAACAGACACTTTTAGCAAGATGAGGTACCACACTTACATAGCTGTATTCTTAACACAGTTGGAAATGCAACTTGTATACTACCTTAAGCAGTCTTTGCCTGGCATGAAATTTTGTTTTCAGATAAGCATACGGGTTTATGTCTGGTACAACTTCAGCACACTGAGCTTCACTTTTCTCCTGGGTACTTGGAGATGAAGGAATTATGTCAAGTGTTTTCATTCTTTCATTGATATGCAAACAATGACATCATTATAATCCTACTAAAGTGCTAGCTGGACATGAGTTTCATAAGGTTTAGAAAGCCCAGCTTCAGATTCATTTATTATATAGTGGGCTAACTGAAATAAAAGATTTGCACAAATTTATGTAAAATTACAAGTATTGCAATGTGCAAGGAGCAACATGAAACAGATTGCACACCATATTGAATTGACTTAAACACAAATTACATCTGTCTTAAGAAAAATCACACTTATTAGATTGCCTGGCTTGCTAAAGATGCATTTTTGTCTAATTAAATATTGACTAGATACACGTTGTTATGTTTAACTTTTGTAGAGACCTGATATAAAACAGAAAAGAGTGAGTCTGATTTATTTAGACATATTTGAATCTTTCATCTCATCGGATTTGAATGGACCTCTCAAATAAAGGCTATTCTTTCTGTTTATTGAACAGCACAGAAAACATTGCATCAAAAAAGAATGAGGACTTTTATTCTTAGTCTTTGACAGGAGTCTCATGAGGGAGGAAATTGGTTTGAGGCCCTATTGACTCAGAATAGCTCACAAAGCCGCAATCAGAGGTTTTCATTCATCTATACCCACATGTTATTTTAAAATTTTTTGGGGGGCTGTGTTGTTTTCAACTTCTTGCTGTTTTCATTGAATGACCTTAGCTAGCTACCATATCTTACACACACACACACATACACACACACACACACACACACACACACACACACACACACACACACTGTTCTGAATAAGGGGCATGAGTGGGCCAATAAGGAAAATAAGAAGGTACATCATGGAGTCTAAAGCATAGTTAAGTTGGTTACAATGCAATAATTTTTAAAGATCAGTTAATTCTGAACAGGCTGAACGTGCAGCATGCAAGCAGAATGCAATCATTGTTATTAATGATATCAAAACACTATTAACTTGGTTGAAGGTTGGATGAAAGATCAAT
Organism: Microtus ochrogaster; assembly: GCF_000317375.1. Classification (NCBI taxonomy): domain Eukaryota; kingdom Metazoa; phylum Chordata; class Mammalia; order Rodentia; family Cricetidae; genus Microtus; species Microtus ochrogaster. The sequence continues at coordinate 14,457,019 of NC_022032.1, read as the reverse complement.
TGGTAAAGACAAGTTTCAGAAACCTTTTTTTTTTTTCAGAAAATTAATTCTCACAGAGACTGAGTATGGCTTTAGAGTCATAAACATTTGCACGGACACTATTCCGATTCAGAAACAGAATTTGCTGTTATCTTTTAAGCCTTTGTATGTGCTTGCCATTTCCCATTAACCTGTCTTTCGCTCTGGTGGAACCTCTGTCTTGGTGTTTGTAGCGTCATTTCTTTGCCATTAGCTCTGCGTTATATGACTGTAGTCTTACCTATTATGGAAATATTTGAGTGAGAAATTAAATATAGAAAAATTGATAACAGGCTCATACAGAGAGGGCTTAACTGCCAACAGAAGAAGACAGGCAGTGGTGTCCAGCAGCTAACAAACGCAAACAGATTTTTGTCTCCGTAAATGTGCCCCCAATCTTCTTTGTTCTTCCTCCCGAAGATTACCCTCGCTGAAACTTGGGGCATCTGATAGTTATGGGCTGTGCTCTTCTGCTTGCTGCTGTTATGTCCCAGCTTCTGTGCATTCATTAAACGTACGATCTTATGGAGACTGACAATATGTTCTGCCTTGTAGCCTTCTGGGGCTCCTGTTGCCCACCCTGTCTAAAGGAATTTCATTTTACCTGCAGCACAGCAGGTGCTCTGCTTCCTTTTGTCATTTATCCTCCACACATTAGCAAAAGCTCTGTATTTCAAGGGAATACAAAAAAAAAAAATCCAATTTACTGCTAAAAGAAAGGCTCAGTTCCAGGAATGCATTTGTAGATAATTTACCTGCATGTTAACCTATTGCTGTCTTGATTGATGCTTACAAAACACTCATGTTTTTCCTTGTCATCTGCATCATAGCTATACCAGAGACTCACGGTACTAATGAGCAAAAACGGCATTTTTCTCATGAGTAGTTGAGCAATTACTATTAATCAAGACACAAGATGAGTTGAAAGAGGAAGGATGAGAACATGTGTAATGATATCATGTATCTTCCTGAAGTCATAAAATGGTATGCATGTGAGACAAAAGGACACGAGGGTCACAAAGTGAACTTGTCAAGTTGATGGAGATACAAATGAACGTAGTAATAGAACCTCATGTTTCACTTTAGTGTACGTTGATTTTTTTCTTTAGAATGGCTATAGCAGCAATGTCTTCTTCATAGACTTCTTGAAAATATGTTACTACACTTTATACAAGCACAGCATCTGTATTTGTAGCTATAACATACAACACGGGCTATTTTGCTGTTTTAATTTGTAACTTAGAGCAACAAGGATAGAAATGTTTGGAAAGGAGGCTACTAAACATAACTTTTTTATGTAATAAACATTAAGTGCTATTACATAGCAATCATACATTTAATAGAATGGCTATGGTAAGTAATTAAGATTTAGGTACAAAATCCATATGTTCATTATATGTATTATATGTCTCCGTATGTTCAATTCTTTTTTCATTATAATTAACTCAGTTCTATTTACCATTTACTATATCCTTGAATGCCCATTAAAAAATGTAACATGACCATTTTATTAAAAAGTGAAAAGGTAGTTAAAAAACTTTGCATAATCATAAAAGACATCAGCAGGATTTAAATAAAAACCATTCAGAATGTAAATATCATTCTTTAGAAAAATCTCCCAGCAGACTTGAGTAGTGTAAATCAATAGCTCAATTTGTATAAGTTTCATTGCCAAAATAAAATAAAAGAGTAAGAGAGTTATAGAAATGAACAAGGAAAAAACACTAAGCTGAGCTTAACTGACCTTATAATAATCTGATTTATTTTTCTGTAAATTGAGGCAGATATTAGTGAGCGTGAAGCATGGTTTTAAGATGCAGCGAATATATGGAGCTTCAAAGTTTGTTTGCAAATTTCAGCCCAACTGAGTGGATCCAGCACTTCCCTAAGCCAAAGCAAACTGAGTGTGGAGGTTAATGTGGCAGGAGGTGAAAACCATGCAGAAATTTCCAATGTCCTCCACTGGACAAAGAAATCATTCTCACAATGCCATTGTGACATAATGTTTCCTTCAGTGCACTAAGAATGAACTGCTTGTTGGCAGTCCCTAAAAAATAAACAATATTAATAAAAACATTCACACTAATTTTTGTTAACTCATTTATCTTTCAAAAGCATGTATCATTTATCATATTTTGAGTAGTTGAGCTTAAAAATGTCATCTTTAGGTAGATGAAAACATTTTCATTTTTGTATATTTTGCACAGTAACTTTTCATTTGGGGTTGAAATTAAGTTAAGAGAATAATGTGATAAACCTTTTGATGGTTTGAAAACTTTCTAGTCATATTCTTTTCAAAAATTCCCTTTTTAAAACCCCAACAAAATAAAGATTGGCTTTATTTATATTTTCCTGAATCTTTGACATGCTAGCATTTCTTTTCTTTCTGCATGGCTTCTGCTTTGTTTCTTCGCAGAAAAATATTTTAACAATTATTCATTTTTATTATTTTATTTTTAT
>NC_022032.1:14450912-14453606 GCF_000317375.1 Microtus ochrogaster | reverse complement strand
TATATAAAAGCATAAGATCAAGGTCTGTATGAACCACTTGTCTTAGGTTGAAGACTGTTCTGATATGGTAAATCTAAAAGATTAATCTAGTGACTTTTCTTGATTTCCCCTTCCTCATTGCCCCATTGTGCAAGTTAGTTTTTTAAATTTCTTTTATTTTTGAGATTATTATATAAATCACAAGATTTGCCTCTTCCCTTTCCTCCCTCATACCTTCCACATACCCTTTCTTGCTCTCTTTCAAATTCTTAGTCCTTTTTTGTTAATTATTGTTGCATTAATATATGTATATGTTTCTAAATATAACCTGCTCTATCTGTATGTTGTTACTTCTATGAATGTTTTCAGGACTGACTATTTGGTATTGGATAGCCAATTGATGTGTTCTTCCCTGGGGAATACTATTTCTTTTACATAAAAATAACCTTATATAACAGAGTGCATACGAATATATGTAAATACGGTATGCTAAATAAGCCTGAAAGTAAGAAGTGCTATGTTATTCAGCGACTTGGACTTAGAATAAGCAAAAAAAAAAAAAAAAAAAAAAAAAAGGAAGGCAAATTAAAGCCATCCAATATTTTTAATAAAGAATTTTTTTTCTTAATCCTGATAATATCATACCTTCACACACATGAAGTAGAAAACTATTTTTACAAAAATAAAAACAATGAATTTTTAGTAAAGTAAAATTGCATCATTTTCTAAATGTGAAGATGAGAACATACTATCACTTTTTACTGCCTAGTTATACCCTCTACAGAAATGGTTGCACATTTCATAGAAAAGACACATAAAATAATCTTTTTAGATTCTCATGAATAATGATCTAAAATAGTTCAAATGCTTGTTAAGAAAAGGACAGGTAACTAGACCTTAGCAAATTTAGAGAATGAACAATAATTAGCAGAGTAGATGGAGTGAGTTGAGGTGTGTGTGTTAGGAGTACCTATGATCTCAGCTTGGGAGTTACAGATAGGAAGACCTGGAGTGTGAGGTCAGCCTGAGACCCATGAGTCGTTATGAAGAGGAGGAAGTGTCAGAGAAGAAATGGAGTACAGTAATAGACAGTAACTGGAGATGGTTATAGAAAGAAAATGTTAATGGTAAGAGAAAATTCTCACAGAAGGCACAGAGCAGTTTCATTTAGAGATAATAAATAAACTCAATGGAATAATTGATGTAAAAAGTAAATTAGAAACAACTATTGTGTAATATCATTAAGTTACAAAAAGAATAGGTTCCATTAACACAAAAGAAAGGTTAATAGGACACAATGGTACATATAAAAAACTTAAAAAAATGATTGTAGATTGTACTTCTGAACCTGAATAGTGGCTGTGCATATGTTTTGTGACCCTGAACATTAAACGCTTTCACATAAGTTAAAAATGCCAGCCTATTTTACATGCTCAGAGGTTCAGAGAGCAGCACATCAAAAGCGGGGCGAAAAGTAAAAGCCGGTAGGTAAGAATGAGTGCTGACAAATGGTGTCCTCTGGACATGAGGTGGATGCTGCTTACATAAGCTCATAGAAGTGGTTGCTTATACGCGATCTGTATAAAACTAAGCCAGTTAGTAATTCTAGCACAGACAGCATAGGGACATCCTTCCTAGCTGAGGAACTATCTTCAGCTGATGGTTGATATGGCTTGGACAGTCACTTTTCTTTGAAGGAATATGGCCACTGGCAGGTTACAGAGACCCCAGTGGAGGGCGCCAACCTCTTGTGCATTTGAGCAGCACTAATTTGGCTCTTCAAAATTCACCAAAAAAAAAAAAAAGGAGAAGAAAAGAGTGGATAAGAGAAAAGAGGAGAGAAGAGGAGGGGAGAGAAGGGGAGGGGAGAAGAGGAGAAGAGAGAGAGGAGAGGAGAGGAGAGGAGAGAAGAGAAGAGAAGAGAAGAGAAGAGAAGAGAAGAGAAGAGAAGAGAAGAGAAGAGAAGAGAAGAGAAGAGAAGAGAAGAGAAGAGAGGATGGAGCTGAGAAGGAGATGTCTTGAGGAAATTCTGAGGATAATGAAGCTGTGGGACATGTATATGATCAACAAATACATGGGCATGAAATTTTCAAAGAAGGAAAAACAATGTTTAGAAACTATGTTTCACTAATGACATGGCTCAGTCATTCAGACTTGTTTCTGCACGAGACTCAAGACTGGATTTCAGATCCCAACACCTACAAAAAAAGCTGAAAATTTTTCCTGGCCTGCTTATATTCCTACCATTGGGTTGAAGGAGCAGAGCCAGGAAGTCTTCTAAGGCCGGCAGAGACCAGACTAGAAAAACAAGACAAAATGAATCAAAATCACAAACTACCTTCACATGGAATAAAGACCTTGATCCTCCCTCAAAGGAGAAGGAAGTGTGTGAGAGAGAATACCTACTCCAATTTTCTTTCTGTTTCGTGATTAAAAAAACTGAACAAACCAAGATGGGTTCAGAGGAGTGTTTATTTGCCTTCAGATCTCAATTATAGTATCTCACAGGGGAAATTAAAGGTAGGAATCCAAGGCAGAAAACCGGAGACAAGAACTGAAGTGGGAAACTATAGGAATGCATCTTGCTGGCTCACTGTCCGTGAACTATTCCATGGTTTATTTTCTTTGCTTTCATATACAGCCCGGGGCCAACTGCTCAGGACTGATGCCTTCCACAGTGAGCTGGGCCCCTCCACATCAATCACTAATTTTTTT
>NC_022032.1:14444255-14450322 GCF_000317375.1 Microtus ochrogaster | reverse complement strand
CATCAGCTCTTTCATAAAATAGAGACAATTCTTTAGAAAGCTGATAAGTGCCATTAATCATAATGAATTTAATTCATGCACAGGACAATCCAATATAGTACATAATCTGCATTTCAGATAGCTCCTCAGTCACACATTTTTTATTCTAAGATCATCTTTACTTCATGTGTATATAGGAGGGCCTGCATGCATGTTTGTGTACTAACATGTGCAGGCCTAGTGTCCACAGAGAGCAGAAGATTGCTGCCTGTCTCATGGAACTCGACTTCCAGGTGTTTTTGAACCACCACATGCATGAAAGGAGCTGAATCCGTGTCCCCGGCAAGAGCAGCGAGGGCTCTGGACCAGAGTCATCACTCGTGTCTTTTGTTCATATTTATGAGTTGTTATTCCATTTTAATCTACACAAACCTTTTATTCCCATTTCTTCATTATATAGTATACTTTACAAAATGTCAAGTGTGCTCATCAAATCTTCTTGTGTAACAAATGTCTAGCTAGCATCTGAGGAGGCTTTTAATGAATATTGTTTGCATGTTTATATAAACAAGGTGATGAAAACACTGTACAATACATTCATCTTATAATCCTCATTGCTTGTAGCTCTGTGTAGGGTTTTAAAGCTCAAATATTATAATATCTGTTTTTGAGTGTGTCCATCATTAGCCTATAAGCACAATGTAATTCAGGTTCAAAGGTTTGTAGTTTATAGAGCTCCTGCTGAGCAAAGCACTATTATCCAGCCACACACTCATTAGTCCGTGAAAAATAAACATCTTGCTTATGCCGGTGATTCTGTAGCTGACCATACACACATCGGCTCTGCACTTATGAGGATAATTTTAGAACAAAAGTAATTTCAAAGGAAACAATTGAATTAAGATGAAAAGTTCATTAGTGCCATGGGAAAAAAAAATCAATGAAACTTAAAAAAATTTAAGGTTAGGAAGACATTTTTTTTTATTAAATGGTCAGAAATCCCAACAATATGATCATTTAAAGAAGACTACAGCACTGGGCAGAGCTTCTGCTCACCCTCTCTTTCTCCAGAAACCATTCCCTAGTCTCCTGTAAGATAACACCAGCTTCAACCTTCCTTCACTGCTTCCCACATCTCCTGTACATCCCACATACCATTCCCTTCTACCCTCCCTATTCACACTCGCTGCTATACCCCAGGCCCAACTCCAGCAGCCACCCTCTGCTCAACCACATCCTATATCCTAGGAAGTTTTCCTGCAGACTTTCTCCATCTCTAGTCCCCCAGAACCAATCCCCCAGCCTCCTCCCTAGTGCCGCAACAGAACATCAGCTTCAGTTTTCCCTCAGTCCTGCCCACATCTCTGGCTACCACAGACCTTTGCCTTCAAAACCCTGTTCCCTAACTTGTTTCTTTGTCCCAGAGCCAAGCTCTGTTGGGACCAATTGAGTCCTGGCCTTTAGCTGCTTTTCCCTGTCTAGAGCCTTCTAATTGAAGTTACTAGAAGCTGTGCCTAGCCTAGAGGATCAGAGGATGGGATTTTCACCTGTTGGCCATTGCCTGCAGGGTATTTAAGCCTCCATGATGCTATTAAAGAAGGGCTTTTGTACCAGCGATTGGAGGTCCGTGTGTTGGTCTGCCTGCGTGTATTTCATCAACCTCCAGCTTCTTGCCTGAAGCTAGCGAACTGGGTTCTAGAGCATAAAGCACAGATGGGGAGAAGGATGCACGACGAAGCTCCAGCAGGCATTCCCTGCTAACCCAAGGGCTGTGCCTCTGAGAGCAACAAGAAGACTGAAGGCAGACCAACATCTTGCTTAGTGGTTCTGAGATCCAGGCGCCCCCAGTTTCATCTCCAAGTCTGTAGCAGGAAACCTACTGTGGTCTCCATTTCTTCTCTGACCACAAATCCAATGGATCACAAAAAAATTTCTCCTCCAACCTTCCTTCCTCCAACTCATCCCAGTTACTCAGCCTCCAACTTCCCAGTGAACATTCTAGCAGAACAGGCTGGAAATAGGCAACACACAACCATTGCACTCTCAAAATCCAGTTAGGAAACAGAAACCAAGAAAAAAAGAATCTAGATCTTTAATCATCCCAAACACAGATGCTAAGATACCCATATAAAAGCACAATCAATAATTCCCAGGACAATATGTCCCCAATAGATCTTGGTGATCCTACTATAAAAGGCCCTGAATTTTCCAACACTGCTGGAGAAAAAGAGTTTAAACAACATTTATAAATATGATACATGTCCTTAAGGAGGAAATGAATGATTCCCTTAGATATATCAAGAAAAACACAAGCAGTGTAAAGACATAAAACTATTCAAGACCTGAAATTGGAAATAGAATTGATAAAGAAAACTCAAACTGGGGGGATGCTGGAAATTAAAATTTTGGGAATTTGAACAGTAACTACAAGGCATTCTTCACCAACAGAACACTAGAGCTGGAAGAGAGATCTTCAGGCATTGAAGATGTGATAGAAGAAATGGATATATAGATCAAAGAAAATGTTGAATGAAAACAAAACAAAACCTGACACAAACATCCAGGAAATCTAGGACACTACGAAAAGGTCAAACATAATAATAATATGTATAGAAGAAGTAGTAGAAGAAACACAGCTCAAAAATACGAAAAATGTCTTCAACAAAATCACAGAAGAAAATTTTCTTAAGGAAGGGGGTGCCTATAGAGGTACAAGAAGCATCAAGTAGATTAGACCAGAAAATAAAGTTCCCTCAACATACAAAAATTAAAATATTAGACATCCAGTTAAACAAAGCATATTAAAACCTGCAAAGGAAAAAGACCAGGTAAAAAGCACATCCATTAGAATTAAACCTGACTACTAAATAGAGACTCTAAAAGCCAGAAGGGCCTGGATAGATGTGCTGCAGACTCTAAGAGACCACAAATGCCATCCCAGACTACTATACACAGTAAAACTTTCAGCTACCATAGTTGAAAAAGTAAGATATTCCATGATAAAGTTAAATTGGAACTTTGTCTATTTATAAATTCAGCCATACAAAAGCTGATAAAAGGAAATCTCCAACCTAAGGAGGTAGACTATGCACATGAATACACAGGAAATAAATATTTTCTTACAAGCAAAATCAAAAGAATGGAAACACACACACACACGTGACCACCAATACCAACAATGATAACAACAAAATATTGGGAATCAACAATCATTGGTTATTGATATTTTTTGATGTCAATAGTCTCAATTCCCAAATAAAAAGACACAAACTAACAGAATGGATGTAAAAAGTGAATCCAGTCTTTTATTGTGTTCAAGGCACACACTTTAACATCAAAGATAGATATTAACTCAGGGTACAGAACTGAAAAATGATTTTTCAAACAAATGGACTTAAGAAGTAAGCTGGAATAGCCATTTTAATAACTAACAAAACAGACTTCAAACCAAAATAATCAAAAGAGATGGGGAGGGACAATAACTAGCAGAGTCAAAAAGGGGAACATAACAAGAGACACTGAGGAAAATCCAAAAATTACACACATATGGGCATCTGATTTTGGTAAATAAGTCAGAAATACACACTAGAATAATAAAGTCATCTTCAACAGATGGTGCTAGTCAAACTAGATGTATGCATAGAAGAAGGATAAAAACATATACATATTTATATCCTTCCACAAGACTCAAGTTCCAGTGAGTAAAAGACCTCAACATAAAACCAAGTACACTGAACCTGTTAGAAAGAAGGGAGAATAGCCTTGAATGCATTGACACAGGAGATAACTTCCCCAATAGAACACTGTTAGCAGAGGCACTAAGATCAACAATTAATAAATGGGACCTTATGGAACTGAAAAGCTTCCGTAAGGCAAAGGACACTACCTACTTGACAAAGTGGCAAATTACAAAGTAGGAAAAGATTTTCATCAACTCCATGTCTGATAGAGGACTAATATATATATATTTAGTCCAAAATATATAAAGAACTCAAGAAACTAGATATAAAAAGTTCAGTTTAAAAATGGATCACAGATCTACCCAGATAATTCATGACAGAAGAATGTCAAATGGCTGAGAAACACTTAAAAAAATGTTCAACATCCTTAGACATCAGGGAAATGCAAATCAAAATGACTTTGAGATTCCATCTTACACCTGTTAAAATGGTTAAGACCCTCAGGTCAAGCTCTGGGAGTCCAGCTAAATAGAAAGAAGAGGGATTATACGAGAGGGGGAGTATGGGGGTCAAGATCATGATGGGGAAACCCACAAAGACAGCTGACCCAAACTAGTAGGAGCTAGCTCTGCATTGACAGCTGTCAAGCCTGCATGAAACTGAACTAAGCCCTATGTTATATAGGTGACTGTTGTGTGTCTTAGTCTATTTGTGTAACCCCTGGCAGGATGTGTATACCAGGTGCATGAGATAGCTTTTTTGAACCCTTTCTATATAGTAGGATGCCTTGCTCAGCCTCAATGCAAAGGTCTTGGTCCTGCCTCATTTGAACATGACAGACTGTATTGACTCTCTATGGGATGTCTTATTCTTTCTTAGGAGTGGATGGGGAGTGGGTTGGAGGGAGGTAGAAGGAAGAGAGAGGAGGGTAAAGGGAAACTGTGGTTGGTCTATAAAATAAAAAGAATGGCTAAGATCAATATGCAAGTGCTAGTTCATGTTGATGAGGATATGAAGCAAGAAGAGCACTTTATATCCTCACCACGGAATCACCATATTGCTGGTGAGAGTTTGAACTTGTAAAGCCACTATGAAAATCAATATGTTGGTTCCTCAGAAAATTGGAAATCAATCTACCTCAAGACTCAGGTATACGACCACTGTCCTTATACCCAAAGGATGCTCCATTCTACCATAAGGACATGCATTCAACCATGTTCACTCTGGCTTTATTCATATTAGTCAGAAACTGCAAAGAACCTAGATGTCCCTAAATAGAATAAATGGAAGAATGGATAAAGAAATTGTGGAACATTTGCAAAATAGATTATTAAACAGTTATTAAAATATGACATCATTGATTTGAGACAAATGAATATAACTGGAAAATCATTCTGCGTGAAGTAGCAGACCCACAAGGATAAATATGGTATATATTTTCTTTTAAGAGGATATTGGCAATAAAGCAAATGACAGCCAAGCTAGACTGTAGACCCAGAGAGGTTAGATAAAGAGGAGGTGTGATGACGGGAGTGCGGGATACAGGAAATTCCCTGGGAATGGGAAATAGCATAGATTTTATAGGCAGACTGCAGGCAGGTGGGGATGGCATCAGGGATGGAGATCAGGTGGCGGGAAATGGAGTGAGAGAGAGAGTGTGTAGAGGAAGAAGTCTGAAATTGGGAAGACAGTTGTGAGATGGGGTGGAAATCCAGTGCAGTGTAAACTTCCTGGAATCTATGAAGGCGATCTCAACTGGACAACTTTTGTAACTAAGAAAGATGGATATGAGCTCACAAAGACTGAGGCAGCAAGCACAGGGCTGACACAGATCTGAACCAAGTCCTCTGTGTATATACTGTATCTGTTAGCTTAGTATTATTATGGGCCTCTTGACTGTGAGAACAAGTGGGCCTCTGGTTCTTGTGCCTGCTCTTGGGATTATTTTCCTCCTGTTGGGTAGACATGTCCAACTTTGATGTGATAGTTTTTACTTCGTATTATATTTTATTTTGTTGTTATCTCTTAGAAGCCTGTTTTTGTCTAATGAGAGACAGAAAGGAATAGATTCAGAGGGTAGGAGAGGTGGGAAAAAACTGGGGGGAGTAGAGGGAGGAGGAAATTGCAATCAGAATATATTAGATGAGAAGGGAATTTATTTTCAATAAGTGAAATAAATCACAAAGAAAACTACCATGATGATAATGCCAGTTGATGTAGAAACTTGGATAGAGAAAACCTAACAAGGTTCATAAATGAAGGACTACAGGTAATTAAAGACTACTGAGAGACAGAAAACTAGTCTTCTCATGGAAGGAACTCCCTGATAGACTATTCAGTCCCAAGCGGTCAGTCATGGTTTCATAGAAGCAACACTAAGTGATCTTAGCTACTTACACACACACACA
>NC_022032.1:14442249-14443615 GCF_000317375.1 Microtus ochrogaster | reverse complement strand
CAAAAATACTATTGGACTAAACCTCTGAAACTGTAATCCAACCTCAATTAAACAATTTTCTTTTTAAGAGTCACGATGATCACGGTCTCTCTTCACAGGTATAAAAACCTAACAAGACAAAGCATGACTACAGCAGTCCTCAAAGCAACAAAGAGACTGGATCACGTTTGCAGAACTAGTTAGATATCGATACACATTTCATTTGTAATCGAATGCTTGCCTCGTTTGATTCTGAAATGTCCCTCAAAGTTCCTCATGCTGAAAACTTCTTAACACCTGTGGCACCATTGGAAGATAGAGAAACCCTTAAGAACTGACACCCACCAGAATGAAGTTAGTTTATTAGAAGTATGCCACGACAAACTATTGCCTTCCTGTTTCTATGATTCTTCGTTTTCTGACCACTATGAGATTTCTCCACCATCTCTCCTAAAAATCCCTGTACAGGGACCAAAGTAATAAATTCAATCAATTATGTATTGATACCGCTGAAACCATTAGTCAAAACAAAAATATTTCCTGTCTATAAGTTGACTACATCAGGCACTTCATTCCAGAGAAGAAAGCTGACTAACACAGAAGCCATTGAATGCTATAAATAGGGAAACATGTGCAGAAGGCAATCATTGAGCACATAAGAGAAACAACACTATAGTGACATTTTTTTAAGGAAAAAAAATCAGTGACAGTGATTTCTCTTGTTTTGTTTCAGTTTGCTGTCATTTGGCATGTTGCTCCTGAAATTGTTTTCCTTGTTGGATAATCAATTTTCTAGTGTTGCTCATCTTCATGTATAGGCAAAGCTTTCCAAAATACTTGTTGGAATGCTGCATCCTGAATGCTTTCAGTGTATTCTGAAAAGGAGAGTGGTTGCGTTAGAAAGGGTCAGGCATTTCCTCACCTGGATCTAACTCAGGCTTTGCACTGGTCCTCCTTTTAGTTCACTTCCAGTGCTAGAAGCTTGTGAATTATATTATTTCACATTAAGAAGAGTCTTATGAGACTATTCTCAGTCTGCTGCAAGAAATTATCCAAATGGATTATAAATCATCTCTTTATTATCCCACAGTTGCTACTGAATTGTTTAGATAGGATCAAAGCATTGGAGTCTTTTATTAGGTTGGACAAAAGCGGAAAAACAATAAAATGCCCAGAAAATGTGTCACACAGGAACAATAAAGTAGTGATGAAAATGACTTGGGTTTTGTCATTCATTTTTGATATCTGGCATCCGGTGCTCAGGAAATGTGCAGGAGGGTCTTATATAGTAGACAATAAATTATTCAAAGAAGTAGAGTTGCAGAACTTAAGCACTAAAGTCTTGAGATCTCTCTCTCTCTCTCTCTCTCTCTCTCTCTCTCTCTCT
>NC_022032.1:14415154-14441157 GCF_000317375.1 Microtus ochrogaster | reverse complement strand
TCTCTCTCTCTCTCTCTCTCTCTCTCACACACACACACACACACACACACACACACACACACACACACACACAAATGATTTTACAAGCTTCTCATTTCCTAACTTCCTTCACCAAGCCCACTCAACACAAAGTTCAGTTATGAACATGGCTTTTCTACTTGTTTATCTTCTAATACTTGTTTAGATACCCTCTTTTCTCTGAGAACTTTCTTGCCTTTGAATCCCAAGGGCAAAACACTTCTGTGGCCTGCAGTGATCACACATGTTAGGAATCAGTACACTGTGCAGGAACCAGGGGAACTCTGCTGGTGGTGATGCCCACAGAATGGGGAAGCTGTACTGCTTCTAACACAAGGCTAAAGGCACTGTGGCTCAGAAAGCTGTGAACATGCAGGATGTTAAGCACAGCGTGAAGACTCATCAGTTTCCATTATTCAATACCACATTGTCAGGTATTACTGTGGTTACTTTTCAAAATATGTGGATCTCTTTCTTTGGGTCTTTGGATCACAAATAAAATTTGACAAATCTCCTTTGTTCATCCGAGATTCATCCAGGGCTCATAAGATCAGGCGGTGTCATTCTTTTCAGACCATGGCTAAATATAAGTGTGTGGTGTTCTATCACCCTTGGCCTCCCTCTAACCCTGTAGCATGTGGACCTCTGCACTACCTGTTGGTCACATGGGGCAGGACCAACAAGGGATAGGCCTGGGCCCTGAACCTTCCCAAACTGTGATGGATTTTTTTCATTTCTTTTACCATAAGTCATCCATAGAATTTCAAATATCTCCCCAAATACCTCCATCTTAGAAGCAATGGAGTTGTAAGGAGGATAAGCTTCTGAAGCTTGATTGTCCCCTGCATGGGGTGGTTAAGTACTCACTGTAGTACAGAGAAAGGCATGTGTCTTTTGTGATCATTGGTCACACCACACAGCCGATTTCCTTACATTGTCCCTTATCCTTTGGTGTGCAGAGGTACTCTGATCTCCCATTGTCTTAGTTTAATGAGTTACTTAGTAATGAGACATTTCTTTCTCAGAAGATTGAATTTGAAAAGGAATGAGAGTAGAGAGAAAAGATGACAGAAGACAGTAGTGGGGAACAACAAAATGGGAGAGAAGGGCAGGAGGAAAAGAAGGGAAGTCGATGCTTCGCATACATACGCTGGTGAACTCGGAAGACTGAATTGAAGGACTTTTAGCTGGAACTAGCCAGGTCTGCAAGAGTTAAGGGACCCAGCTACTCACTAAGACTGGGCTTAATTATCTTTTGATAGTCACAGAGAAAGTAGAAGCTGAGTGGTTATCAAATGAATGTTAATGATGCAAAATATGTTTTCTATGTTAATCATCATTACTGGAGAAATTCTATTATCCTCAGGGACACATACACAGCAAATGTATAATTTCAGAGGAGTATCAGAGTTGATTAAAATTTCTACAGGCTGATATCTTTGGTTCACAACCTTTGTAAATTAGTGGTGTGTGTTGGTCTTTTTCCCCCCACTCTCCATATATGTGTGTATGTGTGTGTGTATGTGTGTGTGTATATTTATACACACACACATATAATCATGATGAATGCAAATTATCATTGTTCAAACTGCCATCTTGTTGTTCCAAAGATATCCTCTTAATACACAGGGCAGAGGGATACCAGGAACATATGCTTTTTTTTTTTGGTTTTTCGAGACAGGGTTTCTCTGTGGCTTTGGAGCCTGTCCTGGAACTAGCTCTGTAGACCAGGCTGGTCAGGAACATATGCTTTAAAAACCCCCATGTGCTCATAAACCCAAATTCTACAAGCCTTTATCCCAGATCACTTGCAACCCAGGAGTTCTGTATGCCTCGTCCTGAACATGAAGGCAATGAGAAGGCAGTGTTTAATCTATCCCCGGTCATCATTACATTTTCCTCCTTATGGTTAGTTAATGTTTCTAACATGCTGTTTGAAAGGCATACATCAAGACACCATTGTCATGCTTAAATCCAAATTCCTCGTTTAGCATCCCTTGCTAGCTTATCCCTTGACAGTTCTTCAGCGTGCATCCTCCTTGCCTAGTACTTCAGACACCTGGCTTCCCCCACCCTGGTTACACTAGCTTGCTCCTCCTTCTAGGTGTGATGTAAAACCAATGGTGCTGGGTAGTTTTCCCAAGCTGCCAAGAACCCTAGGTCTCAATCACCTTGCCGATATTGTACATGCTCTATCTTTAGAAATTGTTCCCCATGCATCTTTTCTATCTCAGTTCCTTTATGCTGTGTCTTATGTTCTTCACGGCCATCATGATTGTGAGAATGTTTCTTCCTTACTTTTAAATCACTTTATGTAAGTATTTTCTCTATTTTTTTTTTTTTTTTATTTTTCGAGACAGGGTTTCTCCGTAGCTTTTGGTTCCTGTCCTGGAACTAGCTCTTCTAGACCAGGCTGGCCTCGAACTCACAGAGATCCGCCTGCCTCTGCCTCCCGAGTGCTGGGATTAAAGGCTTGCGCCACCACCGCCCAGCCGTATTTTCTCTATTTTATTTTTAATTTCAGACAAGGAAACCCGTGAAGTGTAAAGCCTGCCATTCCCCTTACTTAGTATTAAATAAATGTTGAGGTGAAGTCCAAACATTGTGATGAGACTAAGGGTAATTTTTGTAAAAATAATATGGTATGACTGTACACCCATTATTTCTGAAATGATGCTTCATAGGTAAATGATTTCAACTCGAATATCCAATTTACTTTATTCAAATTTGAATTCTTTTTAAGCCCTTTTAGTTCTTAGTGTTTTTGTTTGTTTGTTTGTTTTATTTTTTTTTATCATTTTGACTCTTGGCTTGAAACTTGAAACAATTAGTTATTACTTGAAGATACACACAGACACATTTGTGAAGTGATTTTGAGAACAATATACTCTGTAACTCAGTGCATATTTGAAATTTCGTTACCTAAAAATTCAATGCGGCATGCCGACAATCCTCCAAACATATCAAAGGTTTCCATGATGGCATATTAAGGAGATATATCCCTAGGAGAAGCCACGGAAAGACTCAGAGGCATGTGCTGCGC
This sequence comes from Microtus ochrogaster, assembly GCF_000317375.1. NCBI lineage: Eukaryota > Metazoa > Chordata > Mammalia > Rodentia > Cricetidae > Microtus > Microtus ochrogaster. The sequence continues at coordinate 14,438,096 of NC_022032.1, read as the reverse complement.
TCTGATTGTCGCAGTGGAAACAGCTGCGCTGCTCTCCTCAGGAGGACACTGCACTTTGGATCATCGCCCGACATTATGATCTTTTTTCTTTATGTTTCTAACCATCAACTTAAAGGAATGCTGTATTTTTTTTTTTCAAGTTTTTTTTTTCCATTTTAAAAGGAGCTAGGTATGGATAATCCACATCTTTTTATTTAATCAAGCGTCTGAAATAATTTTTGAAGAGTGACCTTTTTATTTTGCCAAATTAAAATAAACGCTTCTCAAAGGACTTAAGCTCTGTTTGTCCATTTAACTTATTTTACACATAGGCTTATTTTTTCTACAGTATCATCATCCTTGGCATCATCAGCATCATCACCATTGCTGTTTCCATCATCACCTGATGAGAGAGCAGTCCCTATGTCCCAGTCTAGCCTCTCACTCCCTAAGTAGCCAAAGATGATCTTGAACTTCCAGCTCTTGTGCCTCAACCTTCAAGTGCTGGAATTTCATTTTTGTACCCGCATTTTTACCTAGGTTAGGTAATTCAAAGGGTCAAACCCAGGGGCTGCTCATGCTAAAACAAAAACAAAAACAAAAACAAAAACAAACTCTGTTAACAAAACCACATCCCTAGATTTTTTTTCTCACTTTTAACTCACAGTGTCTTTGTCCTCTTGGATTTCAAAATATAACATATTACATTTTTAAAAAAATCAAAATATTTGGAATCTTCCTCTAAAAATAATTTATGCCTGAAAATGGTAATAATTTAAATCCTGTGCATATTTTAATATTTTCTACATTAATCTCTTAAACAGCTGCAGCAAAGAATGACAAGCAGGATATGGTTTCAATATCTACCTCGTGGTTCTTTCCAAGATATGTGCAACAAGCCATTCTTCTTTAAGATTTCCAAAATAGCAACCGTGTTAAATTTAATTAGGTATTGTGAGGTGTTTGAGTTACAGTTAAGAGTAGTTTGGATAAGCTTAAAATCCACAAAAAGTTAAAAAAAAAATTCTGTACTTGCTTAAAAGTCAATAGACCAGAGACATATTAGATTACGTTACGTCCACTAATGTGCTTGGAGAAGATCGGATGTTTAATACGCCACAATCTGCATTAGAGATAGTATTGTGGTTTTTAGGTTATTAGTCATCTTTTATATGTAAGAACAAATACTAGTTTCCTCATAGTCAAATGCAACTAATAATAGACCAAGTCAAAGCAGTATAATTTTATATATGGATAATGGACCTCAGGCTGATCCAGCTACATGAGTCCATTATTATTCACAACTGGGCTAGTGAGAGAAATCCAAACTAGTCAGAGCCGAGCGCTTTCTGCTCTGTGTGAAGGCAGAAGAGTGGGGGCTTCGCACACCCCTTTGCCAGCTGCTTTTGTTTACATGCCTTTGTTATTCTTATTACGTAATACTGGTTAATTGTAGTACAATTGAGTCTTAGAGACTCGATTCCATTTTTGTTTAATTTTGCCTTTCATAATTTCTCTCTTCTCAGTTCTCAGTACTCACTCTCATATCAATAAGGAATGTATTTAAGGCTTTTATTTTCAGACATGTATATGTCTTTCTTTAAAGGTTCATCGAAATATGGTGCTAAAATGTGTAAAAGTGGTTCAGCCACAATATTGAATGTCCATAAAAATGAAAATTTTTGTCACTGTGGTGACTGCCCTCAGGAAATAGAAAAGTCCATACCACAGTTGAATGTGCACCTATGAATTCCACACTCTATCAACGCCCCCCCCACCCCATCATCATAAATGATTTTGTCTTACTCTCAGCACTTTCTAAATTCCTGGAGTTCACGGTCTCTGCCTGTACTCATCTCTAACCTTACATTCTTCCTCATTAGGCCAGTTTTCCTGAGTCTTTTTCTCCATAATCATGTATCCAGATGGCATTGATCTCTTGAGCAGGTAGAGCCATCTTTTATGGAGCTACCACATTTGCCCTTTTCATAACTATAAAGACTAATGTACGTTTCCTGACTCACTTTTAATGTCTTCTAGGTATGAGTTTTCTCTGAATTCTCACCTTAAATCTGGCTAAAAGGAAAGAAAAACAGCAAACGAGGATGGACGGATAGTTCCGTTGTTAAGACCACTTGCTGCTCTTGTGGAGAACCCAGGTTCAGTTGCCAAAACCCACCTGTCAGCTCACAACCAGCTTAAACTTTAGTTCCGGGAAATTCAACACCGTCTTCTGCCTTTTTCAGGTACCAGGTACATACACACATACATACAAACACTCATAATGTAAAATAGAATAAATCTTTAAAAGAAAATGAAGCATGAAAACTACAGCCTTGATGTTATGATCTCTTGAAAAATTTTCCAACAAATAAATTATTCTATTTCTGATAAATTCAACAGCATTCAAACTTGCCAGAATTAATGGAGAGTATTTGAAACTGTAACGTGAATGACTTACCAGTCACTCCATATTCCTGCCTAAAACCTCGTGAGCTTGGCCTCCACTCTCTGCACTTCGATCAGCGTGCAGGCATTCTGAATTCCAATAATGCCATTAATCTCTTTTTAAGACCTCCTAGGGGTATCCCCACTCTGCAGTTAGAAGCTCTTCCACAATCCTCTTACAACTGAGTCCCAGATTCCTATGGACCACATTGTCTGGTTTATCAAGACAACCACAAGCTCAGTAACAATTTTCTGCAATGGTTACTTTTGCTATTTCTGTAGTGGAATATCCGGCACAGGCAAGGAAAAGAGGAGGTTTATTTGGGCTCACAGCTTAACGATAAGGAATGCAGGGCCAATGAAGCAGCTCAGGTGGTGGTGGTGAAAGCCAGTGCCAAGCTCATTCTTATTTTGTTACAGAGAATTAGAAGCAGAAGTTTTATTTTCTTTATTTTTTTGTCATAAACAGAATAAAAGAAAATTTAAATTTGAATCTCAAGTATGTGTTTTGATTGAAATCTTGAAATGCATGTTGTATCAGGAATCATCTTAATATAAAATTCTAAGTTTTTAACACAGGAGTTTAGCAATGGCATAATTTCCCTTTCTGTATAATAAAATTAACCTTCTACATTTAATGGCTCAAATCAGGAGTTTGCTTTAACTACTCTGAATAGCTAAGCATTCTACAATTTTGTGAAGCAAATTACATGTTAAATTATGTTCAGATAATTAAACCAAAAGTCTAAAAAGAAAATTGTTTAGCTTTTAGGTTAAGAAGAATGTGAACTATTCATCAGCCACATTGATGAAAAGATAACAATGAAAAAAATCAAATGTGGCAGTTAAAACTATTTAAATTATTGAGCATTATGTAGTATAAATTTGTATTTATGACTGAGGAAAATCATATGGCATTATAAGTACTTTCTGTGTTTGTGATATTAACTAAAACTACACTGGAGCCATGTTTAGTGAGACAGTTTTATAACACAATAAAAAGATGAATAAAACAGAGAACAAAGGCAAACTCATACAAAAGGTGGTCATTTGATTAGTGACCCAATTCATATCTAATGTAAGTTTATATAGTTATGGCTCAGATACAAAAAAAATCCATAGATATATAAAATATAAAATAGATGTATAAATAGATTAATTAGTCATCATGGAAATGACAATCATCTACACCACAGAATGGTTAAAATTAAGAAAGAGAAAAAGATAATACCAGATTTGTAATAGCATAGAGCATCTGAAATATCAATTTTCTACTAGTATGGGAATTATCACAACATTTTTGGGAGAAGTTTATCTGCTGAGTTTGAAATTATTATATCCTTTATCATTCACAAATTCTTTCTCTATAAAGTGTGTTCTATTTACCTAAACTGTGATAGTTAGAAGATAATTTGTATAATAGAAATTTGCCAAACCTAATTCCAAGAATGTTCATCGGCCATGTATTTCAAATTAGCACCATACAAACAGTTATAGTGAAATGGATAAACAAATTTACAGCATTAATTGGAATTCTAACAACTGAAACAGACGAGCTCCAGCAGAAGGTTTCCATTCTAAGACCTGATACTGTAGGAAAGAATGGGAGTCAAACATAAGCTGCGTGATTCCACTCGTAATCACAAAGAAGCAAACACCAAATGGCCTTGGATGTCTGCATTTTGAAGTGGTTTTTAGTCTGACAATTGCTAAATTCATCACATAGAAATGATATTTTGATAACTAATAAGCAAATGTAAACATTCTTTTTATTGAATGCTGCACATAACTAAAGATATTCAAGTGATTTATGGATTTTTTTTGGTAGAGCTACTAAGGGCCACTTTACTTATACCATAAATATATCAGAAAATGTCAGAACAAACAAACAAGTAAAAACACCTACATTTGAAATGCACAATAAAAATCATTCACGTTAAATTCTAACACAATTTAGCATCTATTATTATTTTTGGTGTTTCCATTATGATTTGAGTAGACATTTATAACATCTGTCCTAATAATGAAACAGGACCTGTAGCCACTGTCTTAAAAATATCTTCAGAAATCAGTATGTCTGACTCAACTAATTTCTTACTATTCCACACAGACCAGTGAAAATGCCAAACCCAAGGTTAGTGTAGCTCTAAAGGCCTCAGAATAAGTCAGCATCAATGAATAACATAAACAGAGTACAGATTTACATCAGTGCATAGGCATTTCAATTGCGTGTGGATTTTCTCCATTTCCTGCAGGAAATACTATGTATAAATACAGCAATTTCAATGTTTATTCAGACTTCAGATTTTTACTGATTGTGGCATAATCTGTATGATAGACACCAGTGCATAGTAACTGGAAGAAAAGCATAAGTATCGAAATTGAAGTCCTTGCATTTTGAACTTGGTTTTGAAAACAACCTTCTCCATAAATGATTCATTGGAAATCTTCTGTGGTTTATATCCAAAAGTAAGTATTACCAAGCAAGGATATCAGGGCATGCTGGTACTAAAAAAAAAAATGTTTATGCCACATATAGTCATGGAACAAAATGTTTTAAAAGAAATAACTATCTAATAATATTATAAACACATTAAAGTAGAAATAGAATAGAATGGAAACAGGATTTGTCTGAAAGCTAAAGGACCAGGAAATAAGTAAAAATACCAGACTTTTGCTGATGTTTTCACATAAAATATTTAGTGTCTAGGGGCTTGAGAGACGGCTTAGAGTTAGAAATCACTTGTTGCTCTTGCAGAGTGACAGATTTTGACCCAGTCACCCACATCACATAGCTTACAATTGGCTGTAGCATTAGCTTTAGGACATCCAATGTCCTCTTCTTGCCTTCAAAAGTACCCACATACACATGTACATAGATACATACAGACTCCCACACATATACATATAAATAGAAATAACACAGTTTCTCTATTTTCATCTTATATGGATCTTTTTTTGAATGTATGTGTATATGTGTACCATGTTTATAACTAAACATCTTAAATTAATTAATTAACACCATTAATAATTCTCTGGCACTTAATAAGATTATATAGTGTGCATTCATTTTGATTATATGCCAACATGGAGGGACCTGAACGCAAGCAAAAAATAATCAAACAGCAACAACAACACAAAAAAACAAACAAAAAACGCCTGTATTTTTAAAATGTTGTAGACAACCTACCTGAAAAATAACAAGAATGGCAGTAGAAGAAACATCCATGTTTCTTGAGAGTGCATACTGTCATTCAGACTGATTTGTGATGCCAAACAAAGCAGGTAAATTGGATCAGATTTCATTTAATTATGGGATAATCTGCACACTGTGTTTGGAACTGCTAGCCCACCTACTTAATATGTAAATTTTCTCTGATAACAAGAAGTCTGTCTTAAGGTTCCCCTGGGCCTTGTTTACTTCATATTTCTTGTAAGTTATTTGACAAACACTTGAGCTGAGAAAATCACAGGTAAGTGGTAACAGAAACAACCCTGAGTCAGAGAAATGAAAATGAAAATAACACTGAGTTCCATCACATATGGTAGAATGTTTATCTAACAAGACATCGTAGCAAAAATGCAAGGAAAAGACAACCCTTATATGCTGTTGATGAGTATCCATGATGGAAATACTGATTGAGATTCCTCAAAAACTGAAAATAGATCAAAAACTGAAAATAGATCAGTTTAACCCAACTGATGTGTGATTCCCATACGTATGCTGTGAATATGTTTTATTACCATTGGTTAATAAAGGAGCTGCTTTGGCTTATGATAGGACAGAACAGAGATAGGCAGGAAAATTAAACTGAATACAGGGGAAAAGAAGGCAGATCCAGGGAGACATCATGTAGCAGCTGGCTGGATCCTTACCAGTAGGGTACAGTCTCATTGTGATACACAGATCAATAGAAATGGGTTAATTTAAGATGTAAGAGCTAGCTAGGAATACACTTAAGCTGTTGTATTAGGAACGGCGGGGCTGCATCCCTGGCACCTGGCCGCCCACATGGCTAGCTCTAGCTTATGCCCCGAAATAATTACACAGAAACTGTATTCTTTTAAATACTGCCTGGCCCATTAGTTTCAGCCTCTTAACCCATTTCTAATAATCTATGTAGCACCACGAGGTGCACTTACCAGGAATGATCTGCATCTGTCTGGAGTGGGAGAATCATGGAGACTCCTGACTTAGCTTCTTACTCCCAGCATTCTGTTCTGTTTACTCCACCCACCGAAGGGTTGGCCTATCAAGGGGCCTAGGTAGTTTCTTTATTAATAAGAAATCACTCCCACATCATTAAGCTATTGGTCAACAGGTTGTAATTAATATAGTTTCTGTGTGATTATTTGGGTCTGTACAGCTGGGAAACCAATACACAGTATCCATTTACACACAGCTACACCATTTCTGGATATACACCTGAAGGACTCTATATGCAATAGATGCTTGTACATCCATTTGTAGTAACACCAGTGTGGAAATTACTTTAACTATGTAAAGATGTGTTATAATTCTTTGTGTTACAGAATATTACTTTTGCTATGTGAAGGTGGGTTATACTTCTTTATGCTACCTTTGTTAACAATGTAAAGATGTGTTACACTTGTTTAGGTTGAATTTATTTAATTATGTAAAGATGGGTTGTATTTGTTTCACCTTGCCTGCCCTAAGCACCTAACTGGCCTAGTAAAAATCTGAATAGCTAATAGCTAGGTATAAAAATGATAGGTGTAGCTGAAGGGAAGAGGTAAGTAGGAGGAGAAATCTAGGCTCAAGACAGAAAAAGAAGATATGAAGGAACCAAGTGAGGAAAGGAACACACCTGGGGCCAGATGCCAGGCAGCTACCAACTAGTCATGGAGACAGTAAGCAAAACAGATATACATGAAGGAAGGAAGGAAGGGAGGAAGGGAGGAAGGGAGGAAGGGACGAAGGGAGGGAGGGAGTGAGGGAGGGAGGGAGGGAAAAATGGAAAGAAGGAATAATAGATTCAATATATATATTTATATTTATATAAAGAGAAACAGATTAAAATCAGAGCTAAACTAAGGCCAAGCATTCATAACTAATACGTCTCTGTCATGATATAGGAGCTGGGTGGTGACCCAAAGAAAGCATGCTACACAACATGATTTACAAGGGTACAGATATGGAATCAGCTTGTCTTTGCACAGATGAGTGGCTCAACAAATGTGGTACATATACACACTGGAGCTGTACTCAGGGACAAAGAAGAAAAAAATTATGATGCTTGTCGAAATATGGATGCAACTTGAGATCACCATCTGAGAAGAAATGCCACGTTCATAAAGATAATGATCACATGCAATCTCTCATTTGCAGATTCTAGATTTTATGTAGATGAATAAAATCATATATGTATATAGGACGTGAAATGGAAGTAGGAATTTCTGGAATAGAGAAGAAGAAGAAGAGATGGAGGAAGGGATTCAGAAGTGAGAGTAGGAGATATGGGTCAAAGTGCAGGATCCAATTGCCTGAGAATACTTTTAAGAAACCTGTCTCTAAGTACAATGAATAGACAATAGTAAAAAGTATATTTAAATAAATAAATGCTCCAGAGGTATGTGTATATAGAAAACATTGATTTATATAAGCATTAGCATATGATTAGCAGTTTTTGAGGAATTTAAATTTCCTTTTTATGTATGCCACTACATTCAAATTTTTCTTAAAATGATAGCTAACAAAAGATATTTTATTTCTTCTATCCAGGGCATATAATATTATAAGAACTTCTAATATAGATAACTACCAGCTGTCCTCACATTTTCTGGTAAGTCAAAGTTCAAACAAATTTAAGGAGTAAAATCATAGTAGAAGTGCAGGTATTTTACACAGTTTATATAAGTCGGAATTCACTTTCATTTGTTTTAATTTTAAACTGACAATCAAAGTACTAAATAGCATTCTTGTATTGTTTCAGCCATATGAAGTCAAATAAGACACACAAAAGTACTCGTCTGAAAAAAAATGTAAAGGTATCTTCTCATTTATTTTGACCTTAGAGGTATATATTTGCATAAAGCTATGTGTATATGATTAAATATTATAGAGTAGTGATTCTAATTATGTGCAAAGGTTAGCACTTTCCTTCAGGTGATTTGACACATGCCAGGGATCCCAACAATGTAAAGGGAAAGGAAAAATACCAGAAATTGGAGTCAACCTTCTTATGCAGTGATTTCCAGGCTGAGGAGGGCTGCACAGTGAGACCCTGCTTCAAAATTAAAAAACAAAAAAGAGTATTCTTTCTGAAAGCCCCTTTCAGTGTTTCTTCTTCGCAACATAATGTTCCTTCCTCTTCTTAAAGGCAAAGATATTTATACTTTATAGTGTCCAAATATGGCTTAATAGATTTGATATACTAAACTCTATTTAACTCTGAAGAGTAAGTTCAGGGCTTTATTAATGGCTTTAATAGGATGCGGTTCTCATGCTAGTATGTTGACAGCCTTGAGCGGTATGTCCAACTAAAATAAAGCCTATGAACCTCACACAGCACTTTTAATAAAGAATAAATATTAGAAGAAAAACACATCCTATGTTCTCTGCTTCTCACTGATTTCCTCCCATCTGAACTATCATTCAGAAGGAGAAGTCAATTTACTTCTCAACTGTCTGGTGACCGTCTAAGATGGAGTATACTTATTTGTTCATTTATTCATCCATTCTTTCAAACATCTGTCATTGACACTTGCTCTGGACTGTGCCTTAAAGGAAGATGAACAATTAAACAGATACGTGAGACAGAACGTCTTTCTCTGGCTATGACAGGCAAGTGTGCACGTGGAAACTAAGTGAAGAGCTAGTAAAAACACGCCATAAAATAGCCTCAGGAAATTAGATAAAAAGGTGATGTCAGGGCACAATAAATAGCAACTGTCTTTGTGAATGGCTTTTGATCACTTGTAATTACTCACTACCTTCAGCTATCTTTGCCTTACACTTCTAGATCTTATAACTCTGTCACTGGGGAAAGTCACAGCAGGAACTGAAAGTTCCTCAAGCTGCCAGCCTGAAGGTGTGGATCAGGAAGAAGAAATACCACTTGATTCCCATGCTTTGTCCTGTTTTCTGGCTCATGCTCAGCTCATTTGTTAAATCAACCTAGGACCATCTGGCAGGGTTGTGCCAGGCACAGTTGCTGGGGCATTCCGTGCCAAAGGTCAGCTCCTCAGTTAAAGCTTCTACCTTAGATGATTTCTGAGGCTCAGCTCTTGTCTTTTATCCCAAATGATTCTGTAAGACATTTTTTAAATAACTTGTTCCAACTCAGTCAGTGTCTGCTTCTTTTAAAAATATTTTTATGAGTATGTGTGCATGTGTTAGTTACCACGAAACATATGCCATGTTTATTAGGGTGACCTCAGAGGCCAGAAAAAAAAAAGAGTTGAATTTCCTGGGTGTAGAGTTATAGGTAATTACAAGGTCTTCAATGAGTGTTTTGAAATAAACGCTGGGCTCCTCTGCAAGAGCAGCAAATGCTTTAATGTTGCTCCATCTCTCCAGCCCCTTAGTGTGTTTTTTCTAAGAACCTGGACTAACACAGGAGGAAAATATTATAAATATATAATGACAAATACACATATGCTTATATATAAATATTATACACGGTTACACATGCTTGTGTCTAGGTCTGCAGAGCTCTGATATCAGAAACAGGTTGAGAAATGTGATAATGAGCAGTAGTGACAGAGATTCACAAACAGTGGACAAGGGAACCCAGGTCTCTCTACCACATGAACGGAAGGCTAACTGTGAACGCGAGACATTGGCTAAATCAGCACTCATCCTGGCAATACCTGCAGCTCCTTTACTGCCTTATGAACTCATGACTCTAAGGGATGGATCTTATTTTAGACTTGTTCCTAACGTTGGTTTAGAAGCAATCACAAGATCACAAGATTTCTAGCTAAAAGGAAAAGCAAGAAAATTCTGTTTCCATTTTTCTAGGAGAACTAAGTCATATGCTAATTTAGTGATTAATGGCTAAACCTACAACAAAAAACACATTCTAAATATTTTAGATTAAAGGCAGTTAGTAAACTAAGGGAAAGAGTGAGGATTTCTTGCTCTCACTTTTTTTTTTTAAACCTCTTTCTGTAACCAAGTCCTTCCCAGTCCATCCCTTAAGACTTCCAAACCTGCAGAGGCTGGCAGTGTACCACCGATGTCCTCTCAGAATTAGTACATCAAAATCTGACATTCATATCAAGGTGATATTATTAGCATCTGGTGTCTTTCAGGAGGTTATTTGGTTGTGGATTTAGGAAACCGGAAAGTATCAGTTGACACTCTAGGCCATATTAGGGCATACATAGAAACCACCATCTTATATGTGGAGAGACATGCTTCAGAAAAATGCGCATTATATTTCTACTGTTTCTAAGTTACCATGGAAGTTAGTTCAAGCTTCATTATAGAAGCTTGACTGTACTAACGACAGTGTTGCAAAGACATAAGAACCCCTTCCCTTTGTATATACCCTCACATTCACTTTTTAAAACTCAGCAATGAGGGCTTTCAGGATGGTCAACTGGTTGAAAAAGATTGCTGCGAAGCAGTACAACCTGAGTGGTGGAGGAGGGGGCCCGCTTGTTCGTCCCAGATGTCCAGCTAGATTAGCCCTGAAATAACTACATAGAAACCGTATTAACTAAATCACTGTTTGGCCCATCAACTCTAGCTTTTTATTGGCACGTCTGACTCTGGCGGCAGCTGCATAGCATCTCTTTGACTCTGCCTTCTTCCCAGCCTGCCATTCCGTTTTCCCTGCCTACCTAAGTTTTGCCCTATCAACAGGCCAAGACAGTTTTTTTATTCATTAATAGTATTCACAGCATACAGAGTGGACTCCCACATCACCTGAGTCAGAACTAAGTGGACCACATAGTAGCAGGAGGTACCCAGCTCTTGCAAATTGTCCTCTGACCCTTCCACATACCCACCATGTTGTGTGTACACATACATATACACAAAAAAATAAATGTAAAACAAATAATAGTCGCAATGAAGTTTTTAAAATTTCTAAGTTGTTAATATATGAACATTGAGTCCACATTGAACTTTCAAACAGAAATGGGAATTATATTTTAAAAGAAGAAGTACAGGTGTAAAGAATTCTCAGATAAGAAAGAGAAATGTGGAAAACATTAATGTCTGAACAGAACACCATGAATCTCGACAATTCTATGACATAAAGGTTGGGCTGGGGGCAAAGTAGGGACAGAAGCCAGGAGATTAACATCCAGGTCTTCTCTTCTAATCCACAGGTACACATCTGCAAAATGTTGAGCAAATGTTATAGTGGTGCCATGGGAAACTGTCAATATTGATAGGGCTTACAGATGTCCATCTGTAAGTAGAACGTACAAAGTGAAAACCAACTGGCCTGTGTCCAAGAATTCTGATTGCTGTGGTCTTTGAGAGCGGCTCAATTCAGCACGTATTTCACTGAGTGCATCATTAAAACTGAGTCACTTTCATTTAACCATAATTTGTTTGATATGAAAAACGACATGTTCTGTTTTCGTTTCTTGAGTGTGCTCAGATCATAGCATGCACACTGACACCATCTTGCTGCAGAATCCAGTCAATCAGAGAACTATGTTGAATGAGAGTTTTCTCTCTACCAATCTCTGACAAGACTTAACAGGCAACTGTCTATAAACATTTTTACTCTAGTAGATTGTTGTTAATACACCACTACTGTTGGAGTCTCACAAACTAGTCAGACCAGTTTCATTTTTTTGAAAACTATTCACTATCCTATGGGATCCCTCACTTTAGAAACAGGCAATGTGCTCTGAGTGCAGTAGTGGGGCACCTTGACACCAAACAGGCAGCTTCAAAGGATGAGAAGGAACCTTAATATATGTAGGAGATTGTACTCACCCCATTGACTTTTAAACATTCTATTTTTTTTCGGTATTTTTGAGACAGGGTTTCACTATGGCTTTGGAGCCTGTCCTGGAACTAGCTCTGTAGACCAGGCTGGTCTCGAACTCACAGAGATCCGCCTGCCTCTGCCTCCTGAGTGCTGGGATTAAAGGCGTGTGCCACCACTGCCCGGCTAAACATTCTATACTAATCTTTTAAGAATCTTTTACAGTCATGCCTAGAAAAATAAATGTAGTATAATAACCATAGTATAATATAAAATATTAGAAACATTAAAGATTTAAGTGATTTACTTCCTTGTAAAAATAACATCAGGCATGCCTTTTTCTCAGTTGCAGAGAGGGAGCATCAAGTTTGCTTTAATAATTCAGTATAAGCCATTCTAGATTTTCCTTAAACATTTGATTCTTTAGCTTTTAAGTGGTGCAATATTCTTGAGAGTTCCTTTGATGTGGAATCATTTATAGCATCAATTTGTTCAAATTATTTTTATTTCTACTTTGGCAATTTTCATAAAAATTTCCTTTGTTCCATTCCTATTGCTGAATGAAAACACTTCTAGACAGTGGGCGTTTCAGTGTCCCTGATTTCAATAGTTCTTCTGTAACTCTATTTGTATTCAGTTTGAAGTTCACATCAAGGATTCTCTGTTTTTGTTTCTTCACCAAACTTTCATTTTCCTCGGCATTTCCTCCTTTTGTGTTCAATTTTTATAAACTGCCATATGAAGTTTCACTGAAAAACAGGCAGACAGAACCATTTTCATTGTTTTTTTACACATGAAATTAGAGACTATGTAATGAGCAATCAATTAAACACTAAGGAATTGTTGACAGAGATTTCTGTCCCACCAGGTCCCACATCCGTTTAGTCCCAAATAAGTGCACAGAGACCTACATTAGTTATAAACTGATTGAGCTGTTAGCTCAGACTTCTTATTAACTCTTGTAACATATATTAGCCCATAATTCTTGTATGTGTTAGCCATGTGGCTTTGAATGCTTGGGACAGAATTTCAGAAGTAGAAAAGACTGAGCTCCCAAGGTCCAAATGAGGAGCAGAAGGAGGGAGAATATGAGCAAGGAAGTCAGGACCACAAGGGGTGCACCCACCCACTGAGACAGTGGGGCTGATCTAATGGGAGCTCACCAAAGGCCAGCTGAACTGGGACTGATGGAGCATGTGATCAAACCGGACTCCCTGAATTTGGCAGACAATGAGGGCTGCTGAGAAGCCAAGGACAGTGGCACTGGGTTTTGATCCTACTGCATGTACTGGCTTTGTGGGAGCCTAGTCTGTTTGGATGCTCACCTTCCTAGATCTGGATGGAGCAGGGAGGACCTTGGACTTCCCACAGGGCAAGGAACCCTGACTGCTCTTTGGGCTGGAGAGGGAGAGGAAGGGGAAATGGGAGATGGGGGAGGGAAATGGGAGGAGGGGAGGAGGTGGAATTTTTTAATAATAATAATAATAATAATAATAATAAAAAGAAAGCTGAATCATTTACTAAAGTTATAAAGTTATACAGGGCCCAAAGGAAGCCTTCATGAACTCTTTCAAAGACTGACCTAAATGTTCCTTGACCAATGAATGGATAAGGAAAATGTTGTACATTTACTCAATGGAGTACTACACAGCAGAAAAAAATAACAACATCTTTTATTTTGCAGGAAAATGGATGGAGCTAGAAAACATCATTTTGAGTGAGGTAATCCAGACTAGAAAGACAAGCGTCACATGTACTCACTCATAAGTGGTTTTTAAACATAATGCAAAGAAAACCAGCTTACAAGTCAAAATCCCAGCAAATTTAGACAACAATAAGGACACTAAGAGATATATACGTAGATCTAATCTACATGGGAAGTAGAAAAAGACAAGATCTCCTGAGTAAATTGGGAGCATGGGGACCTTGGGAGAGGGTTGAAGGGGAGGGGAGAGGAAGGGAGAAGAGCAGAGAAAAATGTATAATGATATGTTCTACTTGTTCTTTATAAAACCAAAATCACTACCTCCAAGAAGTACCCCCAAAAATACTCAATGGAATAAAATCTGGCAGATGGATTTGTTACATTTTGTAGAATTTGAAAACCTATAAGGCAGATTATTGAATCTATTTTTAAAAGCAACAACTAGGTACAAACATTGGATAAATTTTACCAATAAGTCAGTATAATATTTCTAAAGAGATTATTTATATGGGAAAAATAATATGAATGTTAATGAAGGTTGGTAGATTTTTAAATTTTTTCTTTGACTTTGCATGGTTGCTCACTCACATTTATTTGTTTCTTTGATATCTTGTGACAGTATCATATTCTGCAGGCAATACTTGTAGCATAGGAATCACATAAGTTATTCTGCTTCAACCACACCATGCTAGACTTAAGGTAAGAACTACCATGCATAGCTTCTTTTGCTGTATTTATTTTTTTATTAATTTTAATATTTAATTTATAGTTTGTTATTAGGCAGCAAGCTAATGGGAGGTACAGTAGATATCAAATACCTTTATACATTTTGAAAAAATTATGAAGTTAACATTTGGCTTAAGCCACTATCCAAAAAGAACTTTAGTTAATATTTAACTTAATTATCACTTGACCGATAATAATCTTTGGCTAAGTAACTTTCATACCTAATGTTACATATCATATTCTAGATGTTGGGTTGAAAAAAAAAGACCTAAGCACCCTTGTAATATATGGGTATTAGTGTCACTCATATTTTTAAAACTGAGAATCTTGTGTCCTCAGAAAACTGAGGCAGGAAGATTATAATTCCAAGTTAGCCAGGGCTCCATAATAACTTCCAAGCTAGGCTGTACTACACAGTGAAATCCTGTTTCAGAACAAAATAATAATATATTAATAATAAATAATTTATCACTAATGATAAAAATGTTTGGTTCCTTGGCAACACTGAAGATATAATAATGTATTTCTTAAATAATAAAACTATGTTTCTTTATCGTAATAGATTTTCAGTAGCTGATTTATACTCTGTCATTACTCATTCTATATTATTCACTTTTCCATTATGTATGAATGGAGGAAATGACTTGGATGCAAGATATTTATTTCAAAATGTAAATCTAATAATGTTCCAGCACCAATTTTAAGGTAATTCTCTTTCATCTTCCTTTGACTTATAGATATACTCACAAGAAATACAGTGTTTTTCTTCTAAGTCATAAGATGGGCTAACTTATATGCCTGTCTCTACCTCAGTAAACAAAAATAAAAGGAACAAATACAAAAAAAATCTTCTTCATAGAATGAAGAAACAGGAATAGAAGACAGCTCCCTCGGGTTATGGTAATGCCATGTGAAGTGCTATGTAAATTTGTTGCAAGCATTATAACAGATGGAGATGAACTCATTTGCATTTTCAAAAAGCTTTTGCATAGCAAAGATATATCCTTAATATAATTTGTATTCATATATAAATAATAGAAAACTTATCATCATTCATATTATTAAAAATGCAATCTTGAGCTACTTATTATTGTTTTATTTTTTGATTTTAGACATTTTTTTTCTTATTATTCATGACATCCAACTGACTTTTTGTCCTTGTGTTGTCTCCTACACTTTGGCTAATTACACAACGTGACTGTTTTCTTTAATCCGCATCACTATGTTCACTGTTCTTAGACGCATTTAGGAAAAACTTGTCTTGAAGAGAGCTGTAGGACATCATACCACCAGAGCCTATTTAATGATGTGCTAACTACACTTTTAATTGTGGACTTAGTCAATGAAAATGATTGTCTCTAAATCTCTCAGGTTGAAAGAACACTTGAAAATGGGTGACCTCTAAGGATGACAAAGTATATCTCGTATCCATGACAAATATGGGAAGAGGAGTAAATAGGGCAAATTATTTTGAAAAAAATCTGTGTGGTCGAATCTTCTGTGATTTGGTAGAGATAACAGGCCATTTAAAAATGGAATTGAAAAAGTTTAAACAATTAAACTTTGTGTCTTAAATACCAAATTGGGAGAGAGTAGGGGAAAATTAGAGGAAGAAGAGATGGAGAGGCAGAACAGAAAAGGGAGAAAAGAAAAGAGATAAGAGAAAGAAATATAGAGAGATATGATAGTCTTGGATGGAAGCTAAAATATGATAATTGGTATCTTTCACTTCTTACATCAGCTATTTCCTCTTTCTTGGATAATCATTTCCTTCTCCTTGGTCCCTTTTTGGCTATCTAGGCTCAGTGATTATTCAAACTGAAGCACAAGCATCTAAAACCTAAAATCTAACATCTACATTTAAGAAAAGTGTGCAATGTTTGTACCATGGGGTCTGGGGTCACCTCAGTCAAGTGATCATCTCTGGCTTCATCCATTCACCTTCAGGTTTCATTTTTTCTTAACAGCTGAATATTATTGCATTGTATTAATGTATCACATTTTTATTATTCATTAGGTTAGTGGTATTACACATGCTAGCAAGCAGAAGGCCCTGAGGTCTTTTCCAGAACACATAAATAATTAAATATGTAAGGGTCCACTGTTTATAAAATGCATGGCAATAAATATGAGTTATATATTAGGGCATATAAATATGATGTATTGTTATAAAATTTTTAATTTAATATGTATTAGGAGTGTATGTGTCTTTATTCTTCATTCTGCTTGAAAATTTGGACCAAGAAATAGTACTAAAAATATAAGGGCTGGAGAGATGGTTCAGCCATTAAAGGCTAGGCTCACAACCAAAATAAATAAATAAAATAAAACAAGAAATTTTGGAGAGCAAAACATTCATGGTGATCTATTTCTCTGTTACTTCTTTCCTGCTACCTTCACCCTTTTTTTAAATAAAATTTTCTTCTAAAAGAAAGTATTATCTGGTGATAAGCTTATTATCAGATTTAATCAATTATAATTCCATAAAATAAAATGCATCCGCTTCTGAAACTTTTAAAATTTGAGTCATCTGTACAGTACACTCCTTGTATAGAAGTAGTAGGGTCTCATGCGTCCTTGTTGCACAATATGTTTGTTTCTGTGGAATCAGGTGAAGCTCTGAAATCTACAAAATCAAGCCTACATCTCCAAGGGTTGGGTTTTGTTTTGTTGTCCAATAAAAATCCCTCATTACCTGCTGGAAAGAAGTCAGAGGTAATCCGTGTACTCTTGTATGAATGGTAAGGCCTTTCCAGGAAGATTCACTATGTGTTCTTTTGTTGACATATGGAAAATTCAGTGTGGACCCAGACCAGATCAGTTCTGTTTAAAAAAAAAAAAAGTACAACTCTCTTTTTCAACCTTGAATCACTCCCCTCTCTGTTGAATGCTTGATTCATGTGTATGGTGGCTGAAGACTTTCATCTCCAGGAAGAAAGCTGCATAAGGTACACAATTAAACACTATGAAGTATTTTTTGTTCTTACGAGGTGAGTTTGATAGAATGTTTTGTTTATGAAACTCTAACTGGGCAAAACCACAAAATATTTATTTTCTATATACATGTCCAGTAGAGGGCACCCTCCCACCCCACAAGGATCCAGCTGACAACTTCCGGACAGAAATCCTTCTTTTGTACCTATGTCACTTACCTTTCTGTAGAAGCAGCATGGAGTGATTACCATCTTCTGTCCTAGGGTCTGCCTAGAGGAAGTATTTCAGTACTTCCATTTGGTTCTACAAGCAGGAGGACTGTCACTCTGCACCCCAGCAAACCAATGTGGATCCTGCCAATTAGAAAATACTCCTTCTCATTATTCATTTTGACTTTGTACTTAGGGACAACAATCCCAGGATAGGTTCACAGTATCCAGAGATATAGAAAGGAGTTAAAACTTAGCACACAAAATTATGTGTGTTCTGACATTCTAATGTCAGTGCTAATCTTTAAAATATATTTAAATAATATTTGAGAATTTTATACAACGTATTTTGTTCACATTCTTTCCCCACAACTCTTCCCAGATCTACCCCCACCTCCCTTCACTCTCATCTTCATATCTTTATCTCTCTTAAAAATAGAACAAAAACAAAATAAAGCAAAGCAAAATGGCACAATGAAAGCATGGGGTTAAGTGTGTGTTGTCCAACAGTTCCCGAGAATGGGACCGGCCTTGGAGTGTACTTGATATATTCAATTAATGTGGAATCCTCCTTTGAATGCTGTGAATACTTCTGGTTAATAAAGAAACTGTCTTGAGCCCGTGGTAGGGTAGAACAGAGCTAGGTGAGAAAAAACTCAACTGAATGTTAGGAGGAAGGAGGCAGAGTCAGGGAGAAGCCTTGGAGCCCCGCTAAAGACAGATGCAGAAACTTTGCCAGTAGGCCACGAATCTCATGGTAAAATGTAAAGTACTGGAAATGAGTTAATACTAGATGTAAGTGCTAACTAGCAATACACTTGTGATTAGCCAAGCAGTGATTCAATTAATGCAGTTTCTGTTGGTTATTTCGGGTCTGAGCTGCCGAGCAGCCGGAATGACCAAGTGATGTTCATACAACACTCAGTGTCATTCCATCAAAGAAAATAGTTTTCCGTCTCCAGCAGCTACTATTTGCAAATAGCTTCTCACCTATCACAGGATTTGTGACCACTTTCCTTTCTTCAGCTGGAACCCGTGCGTGTCTTATGCATGCTGCCTCATTCTCTGTAAGTTCATATGTGCAGTAGACACAATGTGTCTGGAAAATCATTTTTTTTTCTGGGAGTCATCTTCCACTTTTGGCTCACTCAAACTTTCTACATCCCTTTCCACAGAGACGCCTGAACCTTGAGGGGAAGGGTATGGTGAAGACATCCAATTTAGGGCTGAATGTCTTAATGTTTTTAAATTCATTTTTATTTCACTTGTTTGAGTGCTTTACTTGCATGTGAATTTATGAGCATGTTTGTCTGGATCCTGCAGAGGGTATCAGATTTCCCTTTTCTGTGAGTCACCATGTTGGTGCTGGGAACCAAACCGAGATTCTCTGCCAAAACAAAAAGTTCCCTTAAACATTGAGCTATCCCTCCAGCCACTTGCATGTACTCTTACTGGACAAATAGTCAGAGTTATCTTATTAGCATGTACCCCAGGTATGGAGACAGGTCCTACCTTTAAAGAAGCTGCTAAACCAAATAGACCCTTATCCTATCAGACTAATGTCCTTAAAAACAGAGGAAATCTGGTTAACACACACATGCACATATTCACATAAATATTCACTAAAATCACACAGACATAGAATAATAATATATGAAAGCATAGAAAAAATGGTGGAAAACCAAAGTCGGAGACTTTTGGCTGAAACCAAACCTCTTGAGGCATTGATCTGCCTTTACATTTAGACCTGTGAAGTGCAAACTTCTTTTTTTTAAACTACCCTGGCTTTTATTTTGTTACTACACTCAAGGAAACTAGTAAAACTTTCTATTGCTCTTCTGCTGCTGCCGTGACATGTCTACACAAACAGTGCCTTAAAAAGCAAGGATTTCCTCTTCTATAAATTTATAGATTACGCTTTCCAAACAGGTCTCCCAGAGATAAAAAAATCAAGTTGCTGATGTGGTTGCATTGCTTTCTGGATGCTTGAGAGAAAAATAATATCTATGTCCATACTTACCCTTCCTCATTTTAGGTCCCAGGCACAATTTTTAGCAAATAGCCTTCATTCTCCATCATCAAAGCCAACGATTTTGCATCTCTCTGGCTATTCATTCACAATATATTTCCTCTGATTCTCCTACCCTTTCTTTGTTTTCAATTTTTAATTTATAACTGTGATCCCACTGGATTCACTCAGGTAATTCAGAATAATCTTGTCATGTCACCTGAGTGATTTCAACGTAAAAGTAATTCTGCATACAAATGTGGTTTCCCGTTTGCTCTGAAATGGGTACTTTTTTTTTTTTTCAAATTAGGATGTGGACATCTTCAAACTGAGAGAGCTATCAGACAATACTTTTCTGCCTCCCAAAACTCCTGTTGCCAGTTTTCTGGAACTTTCTTTTAATTCTCCATCCCTTGAGATATATAGTGGTACTTGAACCTGTGAACTCTAGAACTAAAATATTCTGGATCCTCAAAACAATAGCAAGTGTTAAAGACTGTGTAAATATAAGAGATATTATTATCAAAATCTTACAAAACATACCTAGACATATTTTGTTTGCTTGCTTATACAGTCAAGTAATTACTTAAAACTCCATAAGAATTCTGTGACTATGCTTATCTATTTCATTTTGGGGTACTTTATGTGGAAGTTCATATGGAGATGAACTCTTCTTCCTTCTGGAAATCTGCTGTTTGGCTTCCCCTTGACACAGTGCAGTCAGCAGCTGGAGGCCAGGCAGCCACTTGACTCTGAGTAATGTGTCAGCCTTCTCGGGCAAAGCAGAAGGCTGGCACAAGGTAGGGAAAGCATCTGAAGTAACAAAGAAGAAAAGTTCTGTTTTCACTGAGAACATGAAGCAACATCCTCCCCGAACACTACTCTTGAACAAAACGGGCTTTCACATCCTTCAGAAATTACTTAAAAATAAAAAGACAACTTATCTGATCCTGAATGTGTGTTTTCTCAAGTCCACATTAACTGAAACTGTGCGAACAAACTATGATTCCACTACTTACCCTATAAGATATAAACATAACATTTGTATAATATTTATCCTCTCTTTAATTGATTTTATCCCCTTTAGTCATTTAACAATTAGGTACTTGCCAATGTTTGCTAGCCTGTTTTACAAATACATAAAAGGCACAAATAGAAGACTCAAAATTTTATGTTGCTTTTAGCGAATACTGTAGGAAAAGAAAAAAGAAAAGACGAAAGAAATATCATGATCTACTATCAGGTGTGAGCTAGAAAAAAAAAAAAGAATCTGAATGACACACCTTAGTTTCCTAGGGAAAAAGTCAGAAGAGCACAACATTTTCCCAGAAGCAGAGCCTTAGTCAGCTGGAAGTCAAGCAAAGGTTTGGTATTCTTAGTTCGGGGGCTTGGGTGCCATGCAAGAGTTTCTGTGATTCTCATCACCTTCTCAAGAGTCCTCTTTTAAATTTGCTAGGGAATCACGCTAAGAGTTGCGAGGAACATGAAAAGCCAACCTTTATTGTCCAATTGTAAGCTGATCCAAGCACAAGAAATGGAATGCAGCTTTCAAGATCCTACTGAGAATAATGAGCAATAGTGTCTGGAGAAATTAAGGTTAGAGAAGATGCATAGAATATGCCGTTGTGTGTGATTATGGAGGGTCTAAGGGACCCTGGTGATTCACTGGGGAAAACTTCAAAGAATATACATTCTGATAGCATGTTCTGTTATCGACCAGGCAACCCTAGAGAATATATGAACTTGTCAAATTTTCTAATTTTAAAATAGAGACAAATAAAATGGAAGGCATGAAATGTTTATAAAATAGTTTCTAATTCACTCCAATCCACTCATCCAAGATATAGCTTGTCCATTCTCTCTTTGTCTCTCTGTCTCTCTGTCTTTGTGTGTGTGTGTGTGTGTGTGTGTTTATCTGTGCTTATGACTGGCTATGTATGTTCACATGTGTGCACACGTATGAGTGTGCATCTTTATGGAAACTCGAAGTCTGTATCAGTATCTTCCTTAATCATTCTCCATATTTTGTTGCAGCTATAATGTTTGGAGGACAAATAATTTTACCAATTTATCCCAATGGGCTAGACTGGCTGCACGGTGAGCCCCAGGGACTCATCTGCCTCTCACTTTCAGCATGTGAATTGAAGGCTCTCACTGTTGTGATCAGCTTTAAAGCTTGTGCTTGGTATCAAACGCTGGTCCTTAGATCCTTTACAAAATGAGATATCTCTACAGACCCTGAATTCTGTTTGTGAAATTCCTAGGTTGACATCTCAAGATTTCAGCATTTCTGGGCATGCATTTGCTTGCTGTTTCTTAGATTTTACTTAGTGGACTTTTTCCCAACTCTTAAACATACTTAAGCTGAATCCTGCCCTCCTTAGGATTCTGAAATCATACTTGCCTAAATTCAGTACAATGTGTATTCATATGTCTAAAATAGTACCCCCAGATAGATTCATATCCACATTTTTTCCTTACATTTCTGGTTCTTTTTAGTAAAATGTAATCGTAAGGAAAGGGGGAACCGGGGATGTTGGTTGCTGTAGATAGCTGACCTTGCAAGGAAATCCGCCACTATTGTTTTGTAAATGCTTATTTTATACTTCCTTAATTTTTGAAGAACTCTGTGGCCTGCGGTGTTTAGCATACATACACTTATGTGAGGTTGCTTTAGTGACGTGTTGGCCTTTGCTTAATGTTCCCTACAGAAAAAACCTTCAGAAGCTAAAACCTCCTCTAGTATACTCTGGATTTGCCTTTTCTTTTGGTTTTGACTTTCCCTATATACTTCCTTTTAAAAACTAATATACATAAAAATATGTACATACAAATGATATTACATGGGCTTGGTAGATTACATTTAGAGATGCATATGTATACAAAAACACACACATGTGTCTATGAACCAGTTGGAATCCTGATCTTGAAGAGGCCAGAAGATGTTGGAGCCACTGAAACTGGAGTTTCAGAGGGTAGTAAAGCAACCACAAAGGAACTGAAAATTGACCCTGGC
>NC_022032.1:14394229-14415009 GCF_000317375.1 Microtus ochrogaster | reverse complement strand
ATTTTAGCTTTCTGTTATTTTTCAAAATTAATATTTAAGTGTACTTGTTATAATACAAATGCTGAGTCCATCAGCATCAACTGGCTAGGACTCATCAGAAACCCAAAGTTAGTTACTCTTTGTATTGGTGATGTTTGTTATTGATGTGATAAAATAGCTGGCCAAAAGCAAGGAAGGTTTCATTTGTGCTGTGGTTTAAGAAGAAACCACATGAGGAGGAAGACATGGCAATGGGAGCATGCAACATCTGATTACATTGAGAGCTTAGGCGCTAAGAAAAAGAGAACTGCTAGCAGTTAGCAGGCATCCTTTTGAGTCAGCCCTGAAGCCCAATCTGGCTCATCAAATGGTGGCTCACAGCAGTCAGAATGGCTCCTCCCTTCTTACTGAAATCTCTCTGGAAACACTCTCAGAGACATCTCAGAGGCATTTTAAGTTGACAGTGAAGATTAACCATTACACCACCCTAATAATCTATCAACTAAAAGGAAAAATAATAGAATAATTTTATTCAGAGAAATATGCACCCAATGGATCCCAATAAGAAAAAACAAAAGAATCCAGTGGTCCCAAGTTTGTCTTTGGAGAAGGGGTCCTGGTCAAGGTAGGGAGTAGATGATCCTCATCTCTTCTCTAACTCAGAAAGTTGGTTCTTAGATGTGCTTGGTTCCTGAAGCTAGACCTCTGGTTTTCCTAAGATGATTACTCCTCCTCCAGTAGAGTGCTTTGCATTTGATATGTGCCTTTGATGATGCTTGCCAGAATGTGAGGTGTGATCTGTCCTGTGACAGTTCTGTGGGTATTTGTCCTTTGTCATACATGCAGTTATGATTGGTACTGCTCCTGGAATCCAATATAAATTCAGATTTGTGTTCCTTCTCTGGTCTGAAACAGAACATTGTAAAATCTCACAGTAAAACATCTAGAGGAAACAAATGCAAAATGTGGGCTTTGGGGCTTAAGTGAGGAGGCCATGGTTTCTTTTTTAAAAAAAGCAGTTTCTATGTTATATTCCTACAACTTTGAGCCTCCGGTGGTTTCTGCCTGAGGTAAACCAATTTCTGCTCAGCTTCTCTGTATTTGCCACCAACATTTTGTATTGTTTTGATAGTTCTATGTAGTCATAATATTCATTCTCAAACTCTGTATGTAAGTCAGAACTCATTTGCCTGATTTCAGAACACACAAATATTAGTAGAAAAATCACATACCTATGTCAAAACATACACTTATTATTATTTTTATTATATGTGTGACTCTGTGTGTGTGTGCGTGTGTGGATTTGTGCATGTGAGTGCAGTATCTGTGGAATGCAGAAGAAAGCATTAGATGCCATGATCTGAAATTGCACACGGCTGTGTGCCACTTGACATGGGTGCTTAAAATCAAACTTGGATCCTCTGGAAAAGCAGTATATTCTGCTAATTCCTAAGCCTTGTCTCCAGACTCGGTATTGTCATATTTTATTTCTTACAACGAATGACCAGTTGCAAATTTAAACATAGAAGTAACCCTTAGAGAATATAAAATGTTGGGTCTTCAGGTAGGCTTGTGATGCAATGAACCCTAAAGCATTTAACTCAGTTTTTCCAGTCCAGTTCCCTAATTGATGATGAACTTTTACTGACTGCTAGGCAAACCTTCTGCAGTCTTCACTGTAGACACATGTTTAAAGATAGAAGAGATAAAGTGACTAGATCCATCCATGTGTCACGAGACTGATAATAGGTGACCACCCAAAAGCCCTGAAATATGCCTAAGTTTGTGATTGATTTTTTTCCATGCAATGCTTCTGACGAGGACTGCACCCACCCTTCTATGGTACACAAGCTGACCCAGGATTAAGAAATAATGTATTTGCCACAGTCTGAAATCAGTATATTAGACTACCAATTGCGGCAACTCATAGTTCAAGGATAATGAAATTTTACTTAAGTATGTCTTAAAGTCATACTTCCTTTCTAAAAAACATTTAAGTTTTGAGGAGATGGGTAAGACGACACTTCACAGTACACATGTGGAGGTCAGAGGGCAGGTTGAAAGAATCAGTTCTCTCCTTTCAGCATGTGGATCCTGGGAGTCAAACTTAGGTGGTCAAGTGTGGGAGCAAGCACCCTTATCCTCTGAATCTTCTCTTTGGCCCACCACACTTTCCTAACCAGGCCTGGCAGAGAGACTGTAAGTAAATAAGACAATAAAGCCCCAGGTCCTTAGACATTCCTCATTCCTTCCCCAATTTCAATTAGCCCTTGATCTGAGTTTAGTCTTTTCTCCCTGATTTCCTGGTAAAGAGTTAGAGATAGTACCACATTATACAATATCTAATAGATAATATAGCATAACACATTATAGAATTACAGATAAGCATATTTATATGCAAACAAAATGTGTGGATAATTAATATTTTTGTAGGTAGAAGAAATAGGATTTTTTTTACATGAACAATTAGATTAGCCAGAAAATGAGGAAACAATGAAGACGGGAAGTGGTTAGCATTGTGAAGTACAACTAAATATATCACGCTGTTGCAGAGAGGTTAGACATGCAACTGACTCTAGTCTAAGTTCTCAAAAAAAGAAAGTTGGAAAGTCAGTGTCATGATTGGTGACTCCTTGAGTGTGATGTTAAAGATCTTATAATATTAACCGGTTATCTCCATTTAACAATATAGAAAATCTTTTTTTTTTTCTTCCTGAGATGAGATCTCACTAGATGCCTAGGGGACCTCAAACTCCATATCCCCTTACTTGGTCTACTGAATTCTAGGTTCAGAGGCCTGCATTGCTATGCCTGGGTAGGATGTGATTCTTATACTCCTGATATTACAGGCCCCATGCCCTATAATTGTATTTATTCACAAATATTAATAAAGGAAAATGAATGAGATCTTGTGTCCATTCACGGTTCCTCTTTCTTTAAAATTTTATGAGAAACTTCTGCTGTGTGGCTATGAAATAGCCCAATAGCCTTGGGGCTAGTTCAGTGTGGGTGGATTTATCATTCTACTTTTTTTGTTTAAAGCATCAGGGCTAGAAATTATATGCCCCCATTTAAATATTTCTTTTGCTATTTTTCTTTTAATTAAAAAAGACGTGATGCTAGGGATTGAGCCAAGGCAACTTGGCTAATGATACACAAATGCTCTACCACCTGCCCACTCTTAGTATTACCTTTATTAATAATTACTCTTATTAATTACATTTAGAATGGGTTTGCCATACTGTTATCATAAACACTAGTACTATTACACTGTCATTTGTGTTTTCTCAAATGCTTTTGTCTTGTTTCTACCACACGTTGTCAACTGATTTCCCGTACCTTTGGGCTTACTGATTCGATCCATTGTTGATTAAGAAATATGATTCCTACAATTATTCCTCCCCCTTTTCCATGAGGTTCCAAGCTCCAAGAGGAGGAACTCTATGGAAATCTCCAATTTGAAATCTCTCTCTGCCTAATGTTTGACTCTGGGTTTCAGCATGTGCTCTATCAGCTGCCAGAAGGAGCCTCTCATGGCGATGGTGTACCGAATCAACTAAGCAGGGCTCATAGGGGCTCACAGAGGTTGAAATGGCAGCTTGGGGAGCCCACATGGACCTAGGCTAGATACTCATCATATATTACAGTTGTTGGCTTGGTGCTTTGTGGGGCTCCTAAGAGCGGGAGCTGGGTGTCTCTGACTTTTCACCTTCTTTTGGGACCCTTTGCCTTCTATGGGTTGCCTCGCCCAGACTTGATATGAAGGTATGTGCCTAGTCATAATGTAACTTGTTATGTCATATTCAATTGATAACCCCAAGAGGCCTCCTTTTTTATGAAAGGGAAGGGACTAGCAGTAGATATGGAGGGGATACAGGCACTGGGGGGTACTGGAGGGTGCTGGGGGGTGCTGGGGGTGCTGGCAAGTGTGGAGGGTGGGAGGCTGCTTCAGAGATGTAGTGTATGAAAGAACATTTTATTTTAAAAAGAAGAAGTAAGATTCCTTCTGTTTAGAGCACCAACCATTGCTTGTGGAACATAATCTATGTGTCTCCGTTCAGAAATAATAGCTAGAACAGCTTAAAAATGCAATCTTGAATTTTTAATTGTGTCATATTTGAATTTGTGGAATGTGAGTGAATGAACAAAACAGAACCTACAAACTTCTGTTCACGTGTTAGAAAGGTGAAGCGTTTTCCCTCTCATTAAGCTGATGCTTCAGCTTGCTTTAGTCCGATATGCTCGTAGATAATAAAGAAAGCGATACTGCTACCACCATTACAGAGAGAGCTGGAGTGAGCAGCAGCGCTGTTGCTTTCCATTGTTAAGTGCCAATGACTTTCCTTATGTTTTGTTTTATGCTTTTACTTTACTTTTTTCTAAAAAGACCAGGGGAAAAGAATGGCAAAGAGAAAAAAAACACCGGTTTTTTTTTTTTCTCTCAGCACTGTATGACTGCAAGAAGATGCGATGGGAAATAACGGATGCTGGAGAGGTCATACATAATTTATGCACCAGGGATGACTGGTATGGGGTTAATTTTGAACTCTGCTCCAAAATTCTTGCTCTTCTTTTGCTTTAACTTCCCCTTTTCTTTTTACAATATCCTGTGAGGAAAGGGGATGAGTTATCTGACAAATTTAGATTTTGCAAACTTGTGCATGGATGAGAAGGTTAGTGAAACACATTTCAAAGAAAGATTTTCAACACACAACTGTGTCATTTCCTTTCCTTGTGGGCCAGATGCTGAAATACTATGTGATAAAAATTTTAGGTTTCAATTGTAAAGAGAGGGAAGCAGATAAATCACTGCGGTCTTCTTTTCCAGCAATGACAAAAGAGGTATATTTTAATTTATTTTTTTCTGAAATTACTTCTATTGATGGTGTGAGTCTAGTCTGTGTACATGTGAGTATGTGAGGAGAGAAAGAAAGAGAGATGGTAAAAGAAAGAGAGAGTGCTGATTAGTAATTTCTAGCAGAACTCTTCTTCTATCACTAATAGTTTGGTTTTGTTGTTTAACAGGTAAGATAATAGTAAAAATTCTTGACAAGGTTTTCATTAATGAAAACACAATAAATATGCCTGAAACAAACTACTTCATAGTCAGCTTAGCAGGTAACTCTGTATGTTTTGCTAAAATGTTGGCTTTATTCAAAGTATGTTTAATAAATTTGTTCCTTTCTCTTCACGTGACATGTGTGGTTTTAACCAGATGGTTGTATTAATCTTGACTTGTTCATAGAGTGATATTGTCTGAGTCTCTTCTGTAGATAGTTTTTGAATTGCATATGGGGGAAGGGATACAAAGAATAAAATACAATTAATATGACATGAGCATCCTACATAGAATAAAATTGATATAGGTAACTACTGTATGAAGAGGAGGGGCTCTTAGTTTAAAAGGAGAAAGAACTATAGGAAATAAATTCATGGAGATGTTACAATTTAGAGTGATATTGATTGATGTGTAAGACTTACACAGCATAAAAGTGGGCTGGTGTTACCACTGGCCATGTGGAATTGGGGCAGAATAGTCACCAAGCTGAAATGATGAATGTTTAGGGTAGTAGCTGAGAGCTCACATTGTAGAAGTACACTATCTGCTTATTTTCAAGTCCACCACTTCACTTCCAACTATATAACACTGAGTAAGTACCTACACCATTTAGGTGTTACTGTCCTAAGGTGCAAAATAGAGAAAATCTGATTCTATAGTTCACAGAGCTGCCTTGAAGGTGAAATAAGTAAGTCTAATGTGGTAATATAGAATTGTAAAGCAATGCTGAGTCATATATTGGCATATTTTTCTGCATACCAGGCAAGCTTAAAATGATTTTTGCCTTTGTAGTATTCCTTTACATATATATAATATTATAAAAATATATTTTTTTATAATTCAAAATTGTTAAAATATGTGCTTGATTTCTTAAATATCACTTACCTAAAATATGGTATATTCTCTTTTCCATTTAGCATGTTTGTTAATGCTTTATTTTTTATCTTTCTGTTTTTATTTTTTGAGAATTTTATAAAATGTATCTTCATCACATGTTTTTAGTCACTTTCTGCTATTAGATTCAAATGTTGATGCTCTTTCTATTTCAAAGGATAATTATCATGACCATCAGGCACATATATGGTTCAGTTGCTAACAGAAATTTTTATATACTCATCTCTTCAGCATGGAAACAATGTTTGCCCAAATATACTGATTTAAAAAAATGATGCAAATTGTCAACTACTTATTTATAAAAACAAGGTTATTATTTTAAAAGATTAAGGTCAATGACACTGAAGCAATTTGCCCCAATGTTAAGAATTTGGCTGTAAGAAGATCACAGCAAATATATGTAGAGATTTGTCTTAGAAAAAATGATGTACAGTAAATATGAAAAGAGAGTGGCAGTAAGCATGTTCACAAGTCTGTAATCTAGTTACTTAGAATGCCAAGGCAGTCAGACAACAAGCTCTAGGCATGCTTGAGCTACAGTGTGAGTTCAGGGCCAGCCTGGGCAATTTAGTGAGATCTTGTCTCAAAATTAAAAGTAAGAGAGTGTTGGGGGTAGAGTTCACCTGTGACACCCTTTGATGAGCACACATTTGTTCGCAAGTCCAGTGCTAGCACAATAACAACAGCAACAAAAACAAATAGTAAATAGATGACATACACAAATCCCTTTCTTAGTTACATATGGGTTTAAGACAGTGTCCCTGTATTGTTCAAGCAATGGATATGAACAGACAATACCTAAGGGGTACAGTAATTAAGAAATGATTGAGTGGAAATATCTCTTCTACAATAATTATAAACATGAAAACAAAGATGTCTTAAAATAACACCACTCTTGTTAATATCTGAGCAAGTCTATGGTGATGAATTCAGTTTATAATCTCCTCATTTACATATTGCTCAAACATATATGGTATTCTACCATCTTTCCAAACAATAGTAGATACCAGGAAATTCGCAGTAGTTTTCACTTAGTCTAGTGGTTCAACAAAAGAATATCAAAAGAATAAATCTAACTGACCACAATAGCTATGACATCAAAGTTTATATTAGAAAAATCATGTGCTCCAGAAAAGGAGGGGTGGCATAAGAAACTATCTATACATTCTCATGTTTGGTTAAATATCATGTAGTTCATTATTTTAAATTTAAAAAAGAAAATCAAAAAAGGAGGAAAACATGATTTTTAAGGGGAATGTGTTACACCCATCAGTATGCACACTACAGTGCTCACTGTGTAAATCCAGACATACGCTCAAAGACTTAAGTTACCTGTGACGACTGATGGCATTTTACTGTATCAAAATGACAGGATGGTAGAAGTTGACTTCTGCCTCAGGCTTCCATGGCCCTCATTGTTTTAATGATAAACTGGAAAGCAAAAATGAAGACTGTGGGTTCGTGTGAACCACAGAGTTCTTTCCTATGGCTTTCCTGTTGCTACTTCCATGAACTTTTGACCCTTTATAAAAAGCTGACACGGTAGAGAAGTGTTTTGCTTCTCATGAGAACACTCTGTGCGTAGATTGTACAAGCTCAAAGAATTCCCCCATCCTTTATCAGTGCAGCTGGGTGTGGCGGGAAAAGCCACTGGATGTGAAGTTGTTTGGTGTTTGGAAAGTGCATTTAGCATCGCATGACAATGCTGACAAGGAAGGACTCGACCTGGGTATGTGCTCTAACATTTACAAAATTTTCATAGTAATAATCAGAAGAAAGTTGAAATAATTCAATAAATTTAATAATAAATTCCTTTGGGATGAGATGGGATGCACTGGTGATATCTTTTGCGTTAGGGAACTAACTTCACACAAGCCAGAAAGAAACATTTTCCAGGGAAAAGCAAAAATTTTAAATTTCGCATTTAAGAAATATGAACTTTCCTTGAGGTACAAGTCAATCTAGGAAGCCCAATCATTCTGGAAAATATTTTTTTTTATTTTTGTATGTAAGTTTTCATTTTGTTTTGCTTTATCTTTATCTTCATTTTTATGGCTCTAGGGATCAAGCATAGATCCTTGCATCTGAAATGCAAGCACTGAGGTCATCAGGGGAGCAAATAGGGAGAGACAAAAGGACAAGAGCTGGGTCTGGCACACTCACTGTGCAGGTATGGGGGAAGGCACAATAGCACACCTGTAATCATAGTGTTTAGGAGTTTGAGGAAGAGTGTGTGTTAAGGTTAGACTGGCTGACCTCGTAACACACTGTCTCAAAGCAAAATCATACAGAAAATAACCAAAGGTTTGTCTGTATCTGAAAGTACAGGATCGTTTTTGCTTACTTGTCCACTAATCAAGCTTGTTTGCAACTTTGTTTCTCAGTTTTTTGTTTTTTTTTTTTCAAATGAAGCTGTCTCTATATGCCTGCTTCTCTTCCCTCCAACATACTTTAAAGGGCTAAAACTATAGGGAGTAAATTGAGAGAAATCGCACAACATGTGAGGAATTTTTGTTGCTGCGGTTGCTCATGAAGATGTTTTTGTCACGAATACAAATGTTTATTAAAGGCATCCCAGCAGTAGATTGCTGAGAGCAGATGTTGCCCACAGTGATGAAATGGCTACATCTACGTTCAGAGTCAATGTTCATAATGCTCATAGAACTGTGGGTGTCGAGGAAAATACTGTGTTTGAAAAAATACAAAGATGAGGATTGGGAGTGTTAGAAGTTGCTAGCTTCTCAGCCACACTGCTACCATCTTTGAGATCATCTGCGCCTACTTGTTAGCGTCTGTCACCACTGAGCCTGTGGACTGTTGACATCCTCTCGTCAAAGTGTGAATGAGGGAGTGGGAAGGCTCACTGGACAGTTACCAGAGTATCTGGCCACTCTTCGAGCTATTTGCATGTGGCTATACAAGTAGGGTTATGAACTCAAGAATGGTCTGAAGGCTACATGTAGGCTCGTAATTAGTATGGAAAGGAGGCTTCATCTATGCAAAGACGTGAAAGAAATCATCTATAGACTTGCCAGAGGAGCTGCACTAAAGTCCGCCATGTTTCTATAAAAACCCATCAGTCATGCACTTTAAGTAAGCCCAGTAAACTCATTGTTTCCCAGTGTGAACTGTGATGTTCTGGAATCATACTGTCATTTATCACTAGGATCTAAAAGGAGGGAATAGACATTGTTCCTATATCTCCCACCAGAAACTTCAGCAGCTGGGAGTAACATTGCAAGAGAATCCGAGATTTGATGATTTAAAAACTATTATTGATGGTTAGAGGGTAAAACCTAGCTTAGATAAACATCCTACCAAACTAATCTCCCACACCTACATCACCCTGGCCTAAAGCTAGTAACATGTCCCTGCAAATGTCAGTAGGATGTGGATGAAACCAGTGGCCAGTTGTGACTCACTCACAAGAATCACAGGATTGCAGACAAGGACCAGGACAGAGGCAGTTGGTGTTCCTAAGCCCTAAGAGGCAAGTCTACTTCTGGATCCAAAAGACAGCCAAATATATATACATAAAAAGGAAAATTACTCTAGTACAATTTTATCCAAAGTATTTCAGTCTGGCTTCATCTTCTTCATGTTAGTGTTCCTGCTTGTGGGGAGGCTGAGACAAAGCTACGAAATATACACCTTGGTTTTGATGGAATCTCAGGCTGCCTAAACTAGAAGATAAGCCTGCCTAAGCTTGTCAATTCGGATATGAATTTTCAAGTCGTGACAAGATATTTCCTATAAGAGGATGAATACTAAAAAATAAAAAGAGAATTGAAATACTAAGTTATTGTAGAGACTGTTACATTAATACAGGGTCAAGGATGGTACTGAGGGACCCTAGAATTAAAGTAAAAAGCCCACAGAATCTGGATCACAAACAAAAATTGTGAAGAATTTCCGTATGCAAAAGAACTCACCCCTGGTTTTCTAAATATCCACCTCACTTGGCAAGCAAAGACAAATGAATGAGATTAAGTCTTAGAAAGTCTAACACAGTTATCCACTCAACACTTATAAAGGATATTCAAGGTTCCAGGTTGCCTTAAGGTCTGGCAACACAATGTTGGACAAAACTGGACACGGATCTGCCAGCTTACATTCTAGAAGTTTGTTTCAGGTACAAGTGTCTTCATCTTTGTTCATAAACATTCCTCCATAGACAATAGAGTGAATGGCCTGCAATGTTTCCATTACATTGAGGGGAAAATAAATTCAGGATATCTCAAGAGGTATGCTAGAACCTTCTTCACTCATTTGGAGAAGGACCAGTGACAGCGAGTAACAAAATGGTTTCAGCAACAGTGAGCAAACACTTTTCCGTCCAGTTTTTTACCACCTGGCCTCTGTATCTATTCTTGCCTCCAAGTTCCTGCCCTGTCTGAGTTTCTGTCTTGAATTTCTTTGGCAAATGAACAGCAATATGAAAGTATAAACCAAATAAACCCTTTCCTCTCCAACTTTCTTTTGGCCATGGTGTTTTATTGCAGCAATAGAAAACCTAATTAAGATATTTTGCATAATTGGAAGTAAAAATGAGACCTGTTACTTGCTTGGTAAGTGTTTCACCACTGAGCTAATCTTGGTCACAATTAAATTTATAAATGTAAATATAAAAGTGTACATCTTAGTGAGTACTATGTTGGAATTTATATACATTGTATCAAAGTAAAATAATGTTAAATGTTTCCTTTTAGTGAAAACTTTCAGGAGTCCTTTTGCTATCTTTTGAATGTGCAGTGCAATGCTGTCATAAGTGTCACCTCAATGTGAAATCCCAGGCCAGACTTTTGCTCCTCTCACTATGACTTGCAAATTATTGACCCTCTCCACTCACATATCAGGAAGTCTGTCATGGTGGCCCATTTAGCTCCAAATTATGTATGACATTCAAGGGCTTTGATAACTGACTACTGCCACTAGAAATAAAGGTATATATTGCTCAGTAGAATAGTGATTGAATTAAAATGATACAAGAGCAGACTTATGTTGTGTAACGTAAACATACAAAGAAAGAGAGAAGAGTTGGGGAAAAAGAGGAGAGAGAAAGAAAAGAGAAGGAAAACAAGAGGGAGGAGATGAGGGAGAGAGCACCGGTTAGAAGGGAAAGAAAGAAAAGTTACCTTTTCCTGTGCATTTAAATCTAATTACTTGACTTTATCTTTCTAAACAGATAAGCAGATGCCCTGGCAAGGAAGTCTGGCTCACTAAGCTGTGTGTAACGAATCAGTCCAGAAAGTCACAGGAAATATTTGTCCCAAAACACGAGGCTATTTGTTCTAAGGGAAATCATTTGTTTTTCTCTTTAGCTAGTTATTTTTCTGCCAGTTGAATCTTTTTGTCCTTAGAAAAGTAAGTCTACTCCTCTTCACACGCAAAGACCACACACATGCCTGTAAACACAGATGCCTTGCCACAGAGAACAGCGAGTCCTCAAGAATCGGACCTCTTCCGTCTGTTTTCCACGCGTTTGTATGTGTGAGTGCGTGTTTGTGTGCATGTCAATACATGTCTGAAGGTAGTGAAGCTAAACATGTGAGCCTGTACGTGTGTGTACCTGTATGTGGAAACCAAAGGTCAACGCTGGATATTGTCTCCCACTTCTTTGCACCATCTATTTTGTGACAGGATCCCTTACTCTCTCTGAGACTCATCAGCGGGTTACACAGACTGATCATAGTGCTGGAGATCCTCCTGTCTCCAGATCGGATCACTAGGACTGTACCATGTCTAGCTTTTTGGGGGATGATAGGCATCCAAATTCAGGTATTCATGCTTGATCAGCAGGCACTTTATTGGCAACTATCCACACAGCCCTATAAATTTGATTTTTTAATACTTCAGTGAAAAGTCAAGAGAAAGACTAATACAGTGCTTTATATGACGTGTATTTAATTATACTTTTGCTTGCTAAAATTGAATATTAATTATAAATAACTTAAAACACCATGAGAAACCTCAGCAATTTCATATGGGATTCGTGTATTCTGTGTGTGTTTAATAGATCATAGAGCAACAGAGGCTCTTCCCTGATGAACCAGAGGATCCTGATAGCTACTCAGAATCTGTGAAGTTTGATGCTCGCTCAATGACAACATTGCTTCCTCCCAGTAAGTAGAAAATGACAGTGGCACAGGTCCTGGGTTGAGCGACTTAAATCAGTGCAGATTTGTTTGTTTGTTTGTTTTGTCACAGTTCTCTGTCCCAGACGTCTTAAATCAAGGTATCCAAATGAACAAAGGTCATTTAAAGGCCATGTCTCTTTCTAGTGGTTTCTGGCAATTCTTGGTAGTCCTGGCTTTTAGGTGCATCATTGCACTTCTGCTTCTTGCTTCTGAGAGTTCGTTTTCCTGTGTATGTTCTTTTCTCTTCTTGTAAAGATCCAGTCATCAGAATAGTTATCACACCACAAGACATCATTTACACTTGGCTACATCTGCAGTGACCCTAGTTCACTAAACTAGTCTTCATAGTTATTTAGAGCTAGCACTTCTGCATATCTTTTGGGGAGATAAAAATTCCACTTACAACTGACGAATCAGATTGGGACAGGAACACAACAGAAACAAAGCTCACCAGCTTCTGATCAGGCTTGAGGTGACAGAACAGAAAGTTTTATCCATCTACTAACCCTTGATGCCCGTATCTGAGGAGATGGGTGAAAAGAGAAGCATTACAGAGAGATTTCAGGTAAAGGAAACAGCATCCAAAACTCATGAGTTTACAAATGCAAATTCAAATCACATGTGGCAGTTGATACCTGTAATTCCTGTGTGGGAGAGGCAGTAACAGGAAAATTCCTGTGGCTTCTGGGGCAGTTCATCTAATTAAATCTGTAATTTCCAGGTTCTGTGAGAGAACGTCTCTCAAAAATAAAGTGGAAGGGACAGTGATTGTTCCACGTCTAAGAGCACTTGCTTATTCAAAGGACCTGGCTTTGGTGCCTAGCATGCACGTGGCATCTCATAACCATTGCAAATCCAGTTCCAGATGAACTGACCCCTGACCTCCTTATGCTTCAGACGCACACAAAGTGCACAAATGTGATTCCCATTTAGTCAGCCTGAAATACAGACAGTTTCAACTTGCTTTTATAATGGGTTGTTCTTTTCATTTCCATTCTTTACTTTTTTTTCTTGACTGTACCTTTTTAAATGTTCATTTCTTTCCCTTTCCATGTCTCACAAAATGGGATTGAACAGAGGTGAACAAAGTGGTGCACATCTGTAATTCCCGAAGTTAGGAGGTAGAGGCAGGAAAATTGTGAGTTAAAGGCTATTTTCTGCTGCAGGGTGACTGTGGTGCTAGCCTGGGCTATACAAAACCCTCTTAGGAAGATGTTTAGGAGGTGGCTTATTCAGTGAAGCGCTGGCTGTGCAAGCAGAGAGACTTGAATTTGGATCTTCAGAACCTTTGCAGAAAGCAGAGGGTGGCAGAGCACTCTTCTGAACACAGCACTGGGAAGACAAATACAGGCAGATCCCTGAAGCTCCCTGATCACCCGTCTAGTGAAACCAAGAAAATATAGGTTCCATGAGAGACCCTCTCTCAAAAGGAAAGAGTGAAGAACAATAGAGGAGGGCATCTAAACACTGACCATGAGCTTCCACGGAAATCCAGCTGTACACAGGTAGTCACACAATACATGAACACACATAAATCCTCCCTACGCAATAAATATGGAAACAATTTACCATTTTCCCTCTGTATCAGCATAGTCCCACTGCAATCCATATCCCTTTATAAAAATTCCTGTTCTATGTGAAAGTATGTCAAAGGGATAAGTATAGGTATGACATTCTCATAGATCCAGAGAATGGGTTTCATTGATGCATTCTGAACTTTTGTCAAAATGTGACTCACTTTTTTTCCCATTTAAAATAATTGTGTGTTATAGTTCAATCATGTGATATAGTCCAACCATGTGAGATGTACAAATAGGAGATCATATACATGATCTCTTACTTGTACAACAAGCTCTTCATCTGTTAAACCTTATTCCCAGCACCAATTACCAAGACTTTAATTAAGTTTTGTTTTGTTTTATTTTTTGTTTTTTAATAATAGTTTTGGGTTTTGCTCGGTTCTCTTTTGCTCTGTTTTAGATCCTAAAAATGGCTCTTCCCCTCAGGAGAAGCTGAAGTCCTTCAAAACTGCCTTAGTTGCTCTCTACCTTCTTGTGTTTGCAGTTCTCATACCACTCATTGGGATAGTAGCAGGTACAGTATCCTAGAATCCTGAAACTTTGTTCATGTGCTTATTGTGAAAGCAGAACTATAACAGTTTTGTATGATGGATTCATAAAGAAACTTCATATGCAAACCATTCCTCGATTTCAGCAGATGCAATTAAAATAGATTCCATAATGTAAGTAGAAGGTTCTTTTAATTTTATAAATGGAATATAAAAGAGTAAAATGAAAATATTGACATGAAGAGAGCTCAGTTTACATCTGTTCTGCTCTCTCTTTTTCATCCCTTGTCTCCAAATTCTTCTCAAAACCATTATCTATTATTCTTTGTTACTGTGATATAGATATGTGTATATCTGAGTTCTTGGGATTGGATAACATATGAGGGCAATCATTTCTACAGATGACTCAGTCTTCCCCGAAAGCCATGTATTCAGGTTTAGGGCCTTGTGAGATTTCCTCCATCTATACTTAAAAGTTGATTGGTGGTGTTATTTTTCAGTTCTTGTTCAGGTGATCACAGTGTTAACATTTCATGAGTGCCAATCCATGTCATACATATCGTCTGTCGGTAAACAACCTGGTTCTCTTCCTCTCACAGACTTTCTGTCCCCTCTTCTGTGATGCTCGCTGAACCTTGGATGTACAGGTTGTATTATAGATGTATCAATTTGGAATAGGTATACCAGGCAGTTGTTCTGGCCATTTTGGCAAGTTGTGGATTTCTGTAATGATCTCAGTCTACTGAGGGGCACTTCTTTGAAGAGCGGTGATGAGCTGTGGAGTTAAACTCATCCATGGGCATAGATAATTATTTAGAAGGCAGTTAGAACTTTGATTGTAATAGGGATGTGGCTCTTGTATGTCCTCTAGGCTAGATTTATAGTACTGTTCAATATGAGCAGGGGGAAGCATTTTCACCCCAAGTTGCAAAATTTCATTTAAACTGTGCGTGACTGTATGTGTAGATATGCATGTCTATAATTTTAAGCAATCATAAAATACTGTATGGGGTGCATCTTCACTTGTTTAGAGTGTTGTTAGCTTCTTTCAGAGTTTTACATATATCATGTACATGTACTGGTAGACATGACTGAGATTAGATTCTCTTCTTGCTTTTGTAAATCTAATGAATTTGAATTTTACACTGCTATTGCTCATTACTGTTACATATAAATGTAATTGAATTTTTATGTTAAACTTTCTGTAATTTTTTAAAAAGAAAGTGCAGTGATAAGGTTTAGACTATTTCAAAAGTAGAATATACTCAATAGTTCATAACACTTCTAGTGTTGGCTGAAGCTCTCCTGAAATTCCAATTACTACATAATAGAAATGACCCCTAAAAGAGAATGAAGTCAGCCATGGTTCTTTTGTGTGTCTCCAGTGTCTTCTAAAGTATGTTTAGAGAATCTAATATTCTGTTTCTGAGGTATGTGTCAATGTGAAAGCAAGTATGGTCATTTACCCTAACAATGTCTATCCCAGAAAAACATGACTGCCTGCTTTTCAGAAATTTTATACATCAAATGCAAAAATCAGATGGTATTATCACATTTTAAAAACATGACTGTTGCAGGGGAAATAGCCTGCTTGTTTGTCCTGGCTGCCTGGCTAGCATATACCCGAAAAAAAAACACACAGAAACTGTGTTAATTAAAACACTGCTTGGCCCATTAGTTCTAACTTCTTATTGAATAACTCTTACATCACAGAGTAACCCATTTCTATTAATCTGTATATTGCCACATGGCAGTGGCTTACCGACAAAGATAATAACCAGCATCTGTCTCAGGTGGAGGATCCATGGTCTTTCTCCTACTCTACCTTTCTTCCTCCCAGTATTCAATTCTGTCTTCCCCACCTACCAAAATTCTGCCCTACCAACTAGGCCAAGGTAGTTTCTTTATTCATTAACCAATGAAAGCAACTCACAAACAGAAGGAACTCCTACACCACATGACAATATCTAATTAATGTATTTAATGTTCCATTATTTAAGCAGTTTTTAACAATTACACAGCAACATCCATTGGGATTTTTTTTTAAAATAGGATTTGTGACTTGGGTTCCCTGTGGTGTTCTCTAGGCATGTATTTCTCTAAGAAGTTTGCTTATATGGGGATAACATTTTCAAATAATATTTTTTCCTTAATATATTCTTTATCCCAGGATGGCTCTTCTAACTTGCTATGTACCTAAGAACCACCTTGAGCACACATTTTCCTGCCTCTACCTCTGAGTACTGAGATTACAGCATCAAAACATTCAGTTCACCTGGTGCTGGAATCAAGGTGACCTGCATACCAGGAAGGCAGTCTATCAACTGAGCTACCTTCCCAAACAGCTGATTTTCAAATTCGCTGGTCTTGTCGTTGTTCTTTTCTCATGACACCCACACACATATTTGCTATATGCACCATCAAGAGAAAGGCTTCGGAAAAGTTCGTGTGAATCTGCATTCTAATCTCGCTAAGAAAATGCTCCTAAATGCAAAAGGAAATTTTTGAGAGAGTATCTCAAAACAGATTCAAAATTCTCCTCAGAAAGAAAAGCTAAGGAAATCAACAGCAATTGTAAAAGCAGCTATCATTTAATCATTTTACATCATTTACTATGCCCAAGCATTGGGCTCTAAACTTTCAGCATGCTATTTTAATACGTCTTTACAATTACCCTTTCAGCAGACACTATAATTACCTTCATTATCCGCCCCAGGAAACTGAAACTCCTCGGTAATGGAGAATGTGTTCCCATCTCTGACTTTTGTGTCCTAACCTCTCTTGTCTACTGGCTCCCGTTGTAATTTGGTTATTATAATAAAACATGATTGTCCAGAAAAAAATAACATGGAATAGAATTGTCATAATGTTAGCCAAAAGAATATTCCTACAAAAAGCCCATAAGCAAACAAGCAAAAAAAAAAAAAAAAAGCAACAAAAAAGCAGCTCCTGTTTTAGCCATAAAAAGCAGATAAAACAAACATCAAATATAACA
Source organism: Microtus ochrogaster (assembly GCF_000317375.1). NCBI lineage: Eukaryota > Metazoa > Chordata > Mammalia > Rodentia > Cricetidae > Microtus > Microtus ochrogaster. Next base: position 14,397,877 of record NC_022032.1, on the reverse strand, counting down.
ACCAAAGCAAACAGCAAGCAAATGGCAGCTATGGAGTGAAGAGAACTGAAGTTTCTAATAATGTAGATTTCACACAAGTAAAATTATTTCCATGTTGTCCATGTGGATATGCTTATCTGAAGTGTGAATACAAAGCTGAATGACATGCCCTTGTCTGGTGTCATCAAATTTACACCAGGTAGAATTTGAGCAAATTCCATCTCATTGTAAAAAGCACAGTCTACAAAGCCTACCTCAAGGACTGAGCGCTCTGATAGGCCCTGACCCAAGAAAACAGAAGCCTGAAAATTATCCATGCCTGTAATCAAGTTCAAAGTTTTTGAGTCATTAACAAATATTACCAATTCAAACACTTGTTCTGGAATATATATTAATTGATTTGTGATTTTCTGTTTCTTAAAATTACAGTAGGAACCTGTTAACACATATAAGAAATAGGATAGTCTAATCTTGTAAATTAATACCAGTACCAAATTCACCAGAATTTTAAGCAGAACTCATTGTGATTATCATGTTCCAATAATAGGTAAATTAGTGACATTGTAACTTTTAGTACCAGATCATAATATCTTTCAAAGAAAAGTTAAAATATGTTGCATAGACAGACATGATATCAGTAGTTCACAAACGTAGAATGTCGAAAGCACTGGTGCAACACATGAATTAATAGTTGAAGCAGAATGATGGACATAAAGCTATTCAAATTTGAAGTAACACATGCGTGAAAAGTTGTTTGTTCTCTTCGTGGCCTGCTATATGTGATGGCTTTCTTAAAGAATGTAACGCATTCCTGACGAAAAATAACAGCATGCAACTGGAGCAGTGCAAAAAGATCTGTTCTAGAATGAATGTGCATAAATTACTGTTTTATGTTTTAAAGAATATAAATTTTAGATAGACAAAGGTATTGCTAACATGAGAGAGTAAATCTGATCTGGATAATCAAATACCACCAGCTCCCTAGGTATTTGCAGATGAGTAAAAGTTTGACTTCTTTTGCGTAAAATAGACATGCTACATAACGCCATCTCTCCAGAAACAAGCAAAAAGAAATACGCTTTAGAGTGTAAGAACTCTCACGTTCTCTTTTGATTTTATTTCTGAGATTATAACATAATTTTACATTTAACATTTCTACCTTACCTTACCTTTCTTCAAACCCTCTCATGTCCTCCCTACTCTTCTAAAATTAATGTCCTGTTTTCACTATTGTTATTGCTTGCTATATGTATATGTATATAGATATATAGTCCTAAAATATAACCTGCTTACTCTGCATACTGTTACTTGTATGGATGGTTTCAGCATTGGCTGATTGACACTGTACCTCCTATTGGTGTGTTCTTCCCTGGGGAGGACCACCTCTCCTACTCCCAGCTTTTTCTGTTGCCTAAAGTTCTTTGGGTAAGGTTGTGGCCTCATGAGCTTTTTTCTGTCCATGTTGGTATGTCCTTTGGCCATGTCCTTATAGCTGTATTATAGGAGGTAATCCCTACTTTACATTTTTTTTCGTACCTATTTAACTTGCTTAGTGTCTAACTTTTCTATTGATGTGATAAGACACCATGAGCAAGGCAACTTATAAAAAAAACCATTAATTTGAACCTTACAGCTACTGTAACTGCAAGGATTAGAGTCCATAACAATCCTGCAAAGAGCATGGGAGGAAGGAGGCAAGCATGGCTCTAAGAGCTCGCAGCTTAAGATACAACCACGAGCAAGAAAGAGGAAACTAGAATAGCCCAAGTCTTTAGAAACTTCAAGTCATGCCTCATAGATGTTCTTCTTCTACAAGATCACACTTTCTAATTTCTCCTAAGCAGTAAAACCAACTGTGGAATCAAAACATTAAATATATGAGTGTTTGGAACCCAGTCTCATTAAGACCACCACAGTTAGATATTGCTGTAGTCTAGATTCTAAGGTTCACATGCATGCCTGACAAGTACCATAAAACTCCTTGATCCAGCACTCAAGTGAACTATTTTTAAATAAAGTAAAGCTGAAGTTAGTTTTATTTATTATTAAGGAGACAAGAAAAATTATTTTCTTAAAATAAATAAATAAAAAGTCTTTATTATCAACTCATGTCTATGTTGTCAAATTAAAATCATAGTTGATGCAACCTTTAACAACATCTGACCTCCTCTTTCTATGCTGAGAAAAAAATACTATTTTATTATGTGAAATAAATCTTGTTTTCAAAGCAAAGTTCTATGATGAAGCAAACAAGACAAAGATTTTGTAAAATAAAGTGCAAACTGCTGTGTTTACAGACACTAGTCCCTACAGGAATGTTTTTGTATTAGACAACATATTAATATATTTAGTATAATTTATTAATTAGTTACTTTTACTTAAGTAATATATTTATACTATACATGGTTAACATATCATTATACTGTAATTCATCAATATTAAGGATGTAGATATAAGATGATACTTTAATCCTGAAAAATCAAATGCTTATTAATTAGGAAATGATCTATACACTTTATATATACTTATTTGTTGTTGATAGTAGCACTAACATTCTATTTGCACAGATGGTAAAATGAAAGCTTGAACACTAGTAACTAGTCCAATGTCGCTGCTCATAAACACAGTCTTAAATGTTAATCCAGTATATGTTAATCCAGTATATACCACTCAAAAATTTTGTGTCATAACTGCTGACTAAATGAAGCAGTGTTCACCATGGGACAATTCTGAAACAGTTTTTTAAATGTTGTTGATTTAAGTTTATTATTGTTAGGGACAAAATATCTTCCCAGTCAGTTTATTTTGTTTAATTTTGGGACTGTGTTTTAATAGCAACACTTCTCCCTTCCCTTTCCCACCTCCAAACCTTCCCATATACCCATCCCTGAGCTTCTTCCAAACTTATGACTTCCTTTTTATCAATTGTTCTTTCTTACATACATGCATTTGTATATACATGTGTATTCCCGAACATAACCTATTGAGTTCATGTGCTACTTAGAATTATGTTTCTGAGTCTGGCCATTTGGTAATGGGCAACTAATTGTTGTGTTCTTCCTTGGACAGGGGCACTTCTCCTGATCCTAGCTTTACTCAGTGGCCTGTAGTTTTTTTGTGCAAGGTTGAGACTTGTGGGGTGTTCCTTATGCAGTTTTGTTATGTTCACTAATATTGCCTTTGTGACATTCTTTATCTTGCTATATTTTCAGGGAGTAATCTTTAGTTCTAAATTTATCTATCTATCTATCTATCTATCTATCTATCTATCTATCTATCTATCTATTTATTTATTTATTTAATGTGCTTGCTTAGTGTCCTCTTTGTTCGGCTCCCATGTGGGTGATACTTTACAGCTGCATCTTCTGATGTTACTAGGAGATACAGTTTCACAGAAGTCCATGATCTTCTGGCTCTTTCAGTCTTCATGTGCCCTCTTCTGTGATGTTCCTTGAACCTTAAGTGTGAGAGCATTTTGTAGATTCATTGCTTGGAACCAAGCTTTCCAGTGGATTTTTATTGATAGTGGTTTTGTGTAGTTATCTCTGTCTGTTCCAAAGAAAAGTTTTCTTGATGAGGCATACACTTTTATTGCCAGTTCACAATTGATAGTTCACACCAGAGGTGCTCTATAAGTAAAGCATTAAGTTGATTAAGTTTTACATAAAA
>NC_022032.1:14352665-14394038 GCF_000317375.1 Microtus ochrogaster | reverse complement strand
TCATTCAGTCTTAGTCCAGCTAGATTTGGTGAGCTCCCATTAGCTCAGGCACACTCTCTCAGTGGGTGGACCAACCCCTCATGGTCCTGACTTCCTTGGTCATTTTCTCCCTCCTTCTGCTCTTCAACTGGACCTTGAGAGCTCAGTCCAGTGCTCTGAAGTGGGTCTCTGTCTCTTTTTCCATCCATCGCCAGATGAAAATTCTATGGTGATATTCAAGATAGTCATTAGTCTGACTACGGGATAAGGCCAGTTCAGGTTTGAATTTTTCATGTAAATGGATGGAAAAAGGAAACACTAACCTGAGTGAGAAAAGTGAGACCCAAAAATATGAATATAGTATGTACTCACTCATTAGTAGATTCTAGCCATAAACAAAGGACATTGAGCTTATAGTTCATGATCCTAAAGAAGCTAAGTAATAAGGTGAACCCAAAGAAAAACATATGTAGATCCTCCTGGAAATTGGAAGCAGACAAGATCGCCAGTCAAAAGTTGAGGGCATGGGGGTGGGGGTGGGCTGGGGGAAGGGGAGAGGATGAGAGACAGGGGAAAGGGGGAGGGTTTGGGGAGAGCTTGGGGAAGTGGGATGATTGAGATGGCGGAAGGACAGATATGGAAACAGGGAAGGAGATATCTTAATTGAGGGAGTTATTTTGGGGTTGGCATGAGGCTTGGCTCTGGAGGGGATCTCAGGAGTCTATGGGGATGACCCCAGCTAGGACCCTGGGCAGTGGAGGAGAGGGTGCGTGAACTGGGTTGTATGTCTAATTTATTGATTAAGAAATTCAGAATGACTGACATGCAATAATTGTGTTTCCTGTTGTAGACCATATCAAAATACCATTGAGATATCATTATATTCAATAAGCTAATTTCACACAGAAATATAAAGTGCTTTTAAATAAAAAAAACATAGTAACACTTATTGTTAATAGAAATAATAATCAATTAGCAGATATTTCCTTCTATGAGAGTAAAGGCTGCGAGAATTCTGATAAGACATTCTTTTATGTATAATCCACTTTGCAATGGAATAGAATTTCCATGGCTAGCAGCTGCCAGGGATATTTTTTACATATTTAATCTACTCCATCTCAGCCACTGTTGAAAGTGATAGTACTGTAAGTACCTCCTAAGGTTTCCACGCTCCCAATCTACTCTGGAGATCTTTTCTTTTTCTACTTCCCATGTAGATTAGATCTATGTATGTCTCTCTTAGTGGCCTCATTGTTATTTAAGTTCTCTGAGACTGTGATTTGGAGGCTGGTTTTCTTTGCTTTATGTTTCAAAAATACATTCTTGATTTAGGATACCATTCAACATACTGTAATGGAATGTAGTGCAGAGACATAGAAAGTAGTGATGAGCACAAAATGATATAGGCTATGATTTGATTTGTTTTTGTTTAAATATTCAGCTCAGCTTATCAACAGGGGAATGAAGAATTGCTTTGTTGGTTCAATTAACACAAGTGATACTTCTCAAAGTCTGATTGGAGAAGAAGACACCAGGAAAGCTGAAATGAGATTTCCAGCCTTCATGGAACACATGAAGGACTTGGAGGAGAGAATCCAGAGCATTTCAGACTTAAAAGACAACCTCATGGACACAGAACGCTTCCAGAATTTCAGTATGGCAACCGACCAAAGACTTAATGATGTTCTGCTGCAGTTAAGTTCCTTGATCTCGTCAGTCCAGGAACATGGGAACTCACTAGATGAAATCTCCAAATCCTTGCTGAGTCTCAATACCACACTGCTTGATGTCCAGCTCCATACAGAAACACTGAACCGCAAAGTCAATGAGTCTACCGTGAAGCAACAGGAGGTAAGCATTTCAGAATACAATGGCGTAGTTCATTCTAGAACAAAATCCATACAGATTCTGTTTTCTTAGGCAATTCAGAAAGCAGGAGGAACAAAAGTTTTCTACTTCACCTACTGATGTAGACACCTCGACAATCTAATAAGAGATCTTTATAGATGTAACTGGGGCCTTTTCCAGACCCCCAGAAAAAGAGAATATTATTTTCCAATGGATCTAGGTTATGAAGTTGTTTTTATATTATAATGCCACTTAGTATCTTGTTAGACTATACCACTTATAAGATTTAGATTACCTGAGCATGTCTAGGAAGGTAAATACATGTATTGTGAATTCTATGAATAATCTAATTATCTTTACATCAAAGTAATGTGTATGTTATTTACATAGATACCTTATGAAGCAGAATTTTTAGATAATTTATTTTGCTGTTTCTAGAAGATACACTTAAGTTTTTTTTGCACTGCTAACTAAAATTAAAATTTGAAAGTATAAATATATTTAAACATGAGTTCTTAATAGGATAACAGTGTATACTTACAATCACCATAAGAGTCAATATGCATTGTTTTCTATTCCTATTTGAGCTCTCACAGGGAGGGCTTCAGGAGAAGAAAGAGGGGGAAGACATTGCAGTTAAATTACAATCTCAAACACTGAAGATTCAACAACAAAAGAACACTCCTGATGAAGCTATTTTCCAGATAATAAATTATCGCTGTGTGGTAGAATGATAACAAAACAGACATAGGGCTCTGTCTCAGCCCAGCACTGCAAAAGAAGCAAGCAGACATAACAGTATTACAGCAACAAAGGCTCTTGTAATTTTATTTTTGAGATCATAATTTAATTACAAAACTCCCTTACTTCCCTCCCTCCAAGAACCTATACATTTTCCAATTCTCATTCAAATCCATGACCCTCTTTTTCAGTAATTGTTATTTTATTCATATGTGCATATGTATGTAGGTGTGTGTTCCTAAATATAACCTATTCAGTATGTGTAATGCTACCTGCATGTATAATTACAGACTTACCATTTGGCACTGGACAACCAATTGGTGTGCTCTTCCTTGGGGAGGCCTACTGTTCCTGCTCCCATTTCCTCAGTCACCTATAGTTCTATGTGTAGGGTTGAAGCCTTATTTGCTCCTGTGCTTTCTATGTCCTGTTTGGCACGTTCCTTGGTCAGCCACCATTTGAATATGTGTATGATAGCTAGTAAATGTCTGAAATCACCGCACTGAAAAGGTAGAAGAAGAGAATCAGGAGTTGAAGTTAATTAAATAACACATTTAAGGCCAAGTGGTACATGAGATAATATCTCAAAGAAATACGAAGAAGAAAAGAGCTGTACACACTGAGAATATGTGCATGTATGTATGCATCTGCAGATGGTCTATTTATAACTGATGAAAATACAAAAGTATCAAGAGAAGAGTAAAATGTTATGAAAATGCAACTTGGACATCTTACTAAATATGAAACTCTGTTCTTACTGTCATTATCACTGAGAATCACATTAAACTTCAGTTATTGCTATGAAACAATATCATAAAATAAGAATGTTTAACCCCAAATGAACTGTGAAGAAATTTCACTTTGAATAAATTAAAACCCCTATGATAAGTGCTATTTTTTAATTCTCAATATTTGACATTTATTTATTTGGGAGTAGAAGCATTCTTAGATGTATAGGCAACTGATTTTGTTTGTTTTGACTAGGGATCTTAGTGAACCATTTAATTTAAAGAAGAAATGCTATTCAGCCAGAGAGCTGCAATTTTGAATACTCATTTCCTTATTCTTATCTTATAGCACTTGCCCAATGTTATGTGATTTTTCAACATTCAAATTTCCAAAACTCTGTTCACTTATATATTTCCTAATTGCATGTAACAAAGGTTCAATGCTCACTGTGTGTTTTAGGACATCAATAAGTTAGAGGAACGTGTGCGCAAAGCATCAGCAGAAATCCAGTCTGTGAAAGAAGAACAAGAACATGTGGAACAGGAAGTAAAACAGGAAATGAAAGTTTTGAATAACATCACTAATGACCTCAGACTGAAGGACTGGGAACACTCACAGACACTGAAAAATATCACCTTAATTCAAGGTGAGACATCTTGTCCCAAAAATGAGACGTTAAAATATATCCTTATATGCAGACCTTTGGTATTTGAAATCCTGTCGTCCAAAGGAAATGATTTTGAGGATGCAGTTACTACAGATAGTTACTATGCAGTTCCTATGCACAGAAGAACAGTTAATATGAGGGCAGGTGTGGTAATGTCATCCACACACTAGAATTTCTTAAAGAGAAATGCAAAACCAGACATGGTGAGTCATCACTGGGAAGGCTGGGGCAGGAGGCCACAAGTTTGAAGCCAGACTAAGGTTCACAGTGAGAGCCTGTCTCAAAAAAATCAAAGAGAGAGAACTATAAAAGCACCAAAAAAATCTCTTTCCTTCTTTTCTAACTATACTGTCATTTAGAAACACCTCTTGAATTCTTAAAGATAATCTTAGATATATCAGTGTCTTCTACTGTGCCAATGACTCTTACTCATCTTTTAGCAAACATAAGTCATTTATGCCCACATAATAGATTTTAGTCATTTTCACTTTATGAATATTTTTCTATAGTTCTAACTTTCTGGTCTGTGTGCTTATAGTTTATCTCCTTGTAAAAATTCTTGAATTTGAAGACCTGACAACTTCTTTTCCCTGTATCTGTTTCTAAGGGGGAGGGGTTGTATTTTTTTTTTCTTTTTCCAACTTGATTTATGCCTCTCTCATTTTCTTGTTTTGTTTTTTCTATAGTTGATGTGAATTATTTTTATTGAATTTATCTTTTCATCAAAGTTACCAAAGAGGTTTTGGAAACTTGATGATATACTCCATATATCTTGATTGCAATTGAAATGTAATAGACATTAAAGCTAGTCAGCATCTTAAAGAAAACTGAATTGTTCAGGGAACTGAAAGTGCTTTGACTCGTGACACACTCCCTTGTGCCCTCTGTATGAGATTACAGTTCATTTCTATGCTATGGACTTTCACAAACCAGAGTTTAGTCTATTTTGCTCATCTTACTTTATATTAAAATAATTTATTAAGACTTGTCCACAGGCTAGCCAATTATTTATTTAAAAAACTATTTCATCCACCTCTTCTGGGTTATCTTCCTTCTTCATAAAATAATGCTTTGGAAGTTCATTTATCGAAAATCAATGGTATGATCTTGGTGTCATTTTCTTTGCTCTTGATTTTTCACTGTCTTACTCCATACACATTTTTGCATTCATAATTATTTGGGCTATTTTGTGAAGATAATAATCTATGGGAAATTGGCCTCTGAATACCAAGTATCCATAGATGCCCATCTGTCTTATGAAGAGGCCTAGTATTTTTTCTCTGTTGTATGTATTTTACTATAACTAATAATAAAAGAAAAGTACTGTGTGATATTTGCTCTGTATTCTTTCTTAGGGAATGAACACAAGAAAATAACAGTCATGCTTACATACATACCATTTTCTCACACTCAGTTCTAGGAATAAAGCCTAGGGCCCTGGACAGCCTGTGTTGGTATTCTATAACTGAATTCCGCCTAGCCATCTGGTTTTGTTTGTAATTTTAAATATTTTGTTTGGAAACTGTTTAAAACTGTAAGTGGTGCAAAATGATAAGACATCCCAGTGCATTTTGGAGAAATTATTCCTGTGGGTTTTGGTTGCCCTTAACTTCATTCTTCATCTCTATGTAATGCCTATGAGATCACTAATCTGGCATTTTGGGTGGAGAATGTTTGCATTAGATATTTTTGTACTTCCACCATTTTCCAGTTTTGTGTGTTGTATCAGCCTTGTAATTGGTCTACGTGGTCTACAGTTTACTCATTCTACCTAGAAAAAAAATCATCTAACTTTATCAACACTTATTTTACAGATTTTTAGGTTTTTAAGTTAAAATATAGTCCATTAATTTCCCCCATTCCATTTTTTTTCCTCCCAACCCTTCCCATGTACCCTACTTTCTAGCTTTCAAATTTATGGCTTCTATTCCTTTAATTGTTGTGACATGTACATACATTCACCCACACACTCATACACACATATACACACATTCATATACATATGCATATTTATCTCCATCAAGAGTATTACAAACCTAAGTTTTAATATGTACAATATTTATGTTATTTTGTGTTATCGCAGTGACCCTTTCTCTGTTACCACTTTATTATAACCTAGCAAAATACTAACCTCACAACAGCACTTTTGTGATTTAATTTGAGGATATGACATTTTTCTCAGATGAGGCCATTACAGTTCTCAACATCAGAGTACTTAGCCATTTAGAAAGGTCAGCGTTATTCATTTTAAATTAATGTACAGCAAATAGAAATATTTGGATTTCCATATAACTATCTTGATAAATGATAACCTTACCCATGCTTTATAATTATAATCAATACTTATGTTTCTTAAAGGACCTCCTGGACCTCGAGGAGAAAAGGGAGACCGAGGGCTCACTGGAGTAAGTGGTCCACCTGGCATTCCGGGTTTAAATGGTAAGGACATAGTGTAATCAGTTAATCATATACCATGAGGTTGAATGATGTGTATCCATGTTTGTAATTAGAGATGAATATCCATTTCATCTTTTCTGTGGTGTAGCTGTGTGTGAGTGTTTGTAAATCATCTCATGTGTTGGAAAATATAATGCATTCTAGCATCCTAATCACATGGCAAATTAAGTGGTGAGTATTAGTTTATTTTAAAGTATTTTATTATTTTATGTGTATGTTTTGGTTGCACATATGTCTGTGCACTGTGTAAATGCCTGGTAGCTTCTGAGATGTGAAAAGGGTATCTGCTCTCAGAGAACTTGAGTTACAGATAATTGTTAGTTGCCATATGGGTTCTAGGAATCAAACATGTGTCCTCTGGAAGAGCAGCCAGTGCTTTTAACTACTGGGTCATCTCTCTAGCCCAAGCACTAATTATTGACTTTTGTACATTATTTAATTATTTAGCAACAGTTACTACAAGAGCTTGCATATGAGTCTGAGGGCATTCATAGAGACCACATGCAATATATTGTTCACATAAATCTATATGTGAAGGAGAATAAGAAAATCACCTTCAAATTGGATTAATTTGCAAGCTACGATTTTTCCAGTTATATAGAAACATTAATGAGTCACAAAATTGTGCTTAATTATTTTCCTCTAAGGATGTCATAATCTTGAAAGCAATGTTTTGCAAGGAGATTATGGAAGACATAGAAAAGGAGAGAGAAAATGAACTTTCTTTGCTCAAAAAATAATTCTGTAACTAACAATAAAAACAATATTATTGCCATGCATTCAAATGCCATCCTTTGCAAACAAATTCCCTTCATAATGTTTGCAAACAAAATAGACTGAATGACTTAAACACAATTAGAAAGGATGGCTAGTCAATTTACCTAAATACCTTGGATTTGTTTTTAGTTTTTCTCTTTAGATGAAATAAGCATTCCTTTTTCTATAAATATTTTGACTAGTCAAAATTACATGAGAAAAAGTACACCAAGTTGAAAATCATGAATAAAATCTATCATATAAGTATATTAAAATGTTAAGCTTCAAAATTTTTTATACATCTTATAGACAGATGATAGTAGCTTTCTAGCTAAAATGGAAAATGTAGTGCTTGTAGTTGACTGACAATGTGCTTTTCATTGACTGTAACACACTCATTGCAACAAATTTATGTCATTTATTACATTATCTTTCAATTGAATGTGTGGATGGTTGGAAAATGTCATACTCTCCTCAGAGATTCACTTACTTCATTTATTGGGTGCTCAAATATGTTTGAAAATTAATTGCTAGACATTTTTGTTTTCTTTATTAACCATACAGGTACTCCAGGCCTTAAAGGTGATCGGGGTCCAGCTGGCTTCCCTGGAAATAGAGGATACCCAGGGTCACCTGGAAAAGCGGGGAGGTCAGGTATTGTAAAGCTATGGTTGTTATCATAGAATATGAAAATAAACACTGGATCATTGGTAGTGTTTCTAAAATGCTTGCATAAAAATCTGTACTTATAGAATAGCAGTACTCAAATAGTTAAATTTATAGTCTAAAATAAATTGAAATTAGTTTTTACTCATGAGAGTAAAATTCCTATGCCCCAAAATAAAATAGTTGTGTACACAGATCATATATACAAATTCACATATACACACACACACAATCTATTCATTTTACACCATAGCAGCACACTGTGAAGAAAGTTATCTACCATACAGTAAGCAGAGTCAAAAGACTACCAAGAAAAAGAAGTGAACAATATAAAGAGCCTTTGGAACACAATTGGCTAAATCTTGGTAAGTCCCAGTTGAAAAAAATATTCATAACAAAATTAATGGATTTATCTTACATATTAGTGCATAATAATCAACATTGCTCAGTAATGTCTCTTTTGCACAGAAAACAATTGTTATTACAACTAATTATATTAATAGACTAATATTGGATTGTGTTCTTTGTACAACAACATCAGTAGGGAATAACATTATTTCCTATTTAAATGATAGTAATACCAAGGGAATACAGTCCATATTGTTAAGATAGTTTTAATAGATTTTAGCACTTATAGGTTTATAGGAAAATGTCAAGGAAGGCATTCATTTTTCATACACCTCTCATTAAATACACTGAGAAGCTTCTGTAAAGCAAAGGACACTGTCACTAAAACAAAAAGGCAACCCACTGACTGGGAGAAGATCTTCACCAACCCCGTAACTGACAAAGGTCTGATCTCCAGAATATATAAAGAACTCAAGAAGGAGGAGTATTCTTTAAAAATTAAAATGTTGGGGTCTGACCCATGATGGACGTTTCCATATTTACTTCTAAGTTTGAACCACTGACCCTTATGTAACACTTGGGCTACATCCCTATGTAAATAGATGGGTATTCTCGTAGCCAAATGTGATTAGTCTACAGAGTTAAGGGACCAATTAACACTTAGGAATGGAGTCATTAGAATTCTATCATGTCCCTGGACTTATACAATCCAGTCTTTAGGATGTTCTGTTGCAAAGGAATAAATAATGATATATAAAATAAATTTGTAATGGGAAATAGTAAAGATATGGGATGAGATAGAAGATGTTGAGCTGTTGGAGGAGGGAAAAGGCAAGGTCAGATAGAGAGGAAAATGAAAACGAACATGCAAAATTATACTACATTTCAGTTTTGCCTGTTTTGTGAAAAGGGTACATATTACACCCTTGTAAATAATTGTAGATGTTATAATACTAAAATTATAATGGGGTTTCAAAAGTGGCCGCCATCATTATCAGCATGGGATGGTTATTATATTTGACTAACTATAAGTTATAAATTGGTCTCTTATTTTGTGGTGTCCTATTTCCATTTAAAACAAGTTCTGTTGAGTTTGAAACCGTGCCTTAGTGGTATAGCATGAGTTTAGTAAACACGGGCCTTGAGTACAATCTCCAGCACTCCCAAATGAAAGAGAATAAAGAGAAAAAGAAAGAGGTAGTGGAGGAGCAGAGTAAGATATCAGCATTTTCTGTTGAACTAATTCTTTTCTCTTTTGCTGTTTTTCCCCCTAAGGATATCCTGGACCTAAAGGCCAAAAGGGAGAAAAGGGGAGTGGAGGCATATCGAGTAAGTTCATGACTTCTTGTTTTCTATGTCAGTTTCTTTTTAAAATAAAGTTAGAATTTGATATTAGTAGTGTAGGCTTAAAACAAACATTGAGAGATTTAGAATTATCTGCAGAGTTTCTGGAGAAGCCAGCCACAGTTTTTCCCAAATAAAACATGCTAATTAGAATAAAACAAATAGATTAGATTACACAACTCTTTCAAACTCATTATGCATTTGTATTCTGTTTTTCTTCTTCTTTTTTGATTAGCACTATTTTCTAAAGAAAAAAATCACACAGAAAATTGTCCAATTTTCAAGTCAATTTTTACCCACTGAAGAGAAATCAAGCTTTTGAATAGAAACAATCACAGTCCCCTTACACACTAAGTGAGCCCATGAAAAGCTCATATATAGACATGTGGGCAAGCTGAAGACTTTAACAGAGCAATTCCCAGGCAGCTAGAGCTTTTTGTTTTATTTTGTTTTTACTAAAACCTTGAAAATGTCACATTATATATCCAAGACTTTCCAACCTTCAAAGGAATAGATTTCACATCAGGAAGCTCCATTATAATGCAAAAGACCTGAGTATCAGATTTTAAAAATTAAGTATCAACTGAGATGGCAATAATATCCTAGGCTCTAAGTAATTTTGTTATGTGTATAGGATGAATATACATTAACGTAGTAATTGTGAAGAGAAATGGATACCCCACTTGGGTTATTCAAATCAGATTGCCAACCTGTCTTCCAAAAAGAGTCTACATGTGAGATGCATGTCTGGTATGAGCCACAGCCATGCCCTCCTTGTTCAGAGCTCTGTTTTAGACAGATCATGATAAAGTCTTTATTAACAAAACCTTGCTGGTTTTAGCTGGGATCATTTTTTTTTTCCAAAAACATAGAATCAGTATTTCCTTGTTGTCACAAAAATTTACTCTAGCCTAATACATTGCACAGATGGCACAATTAGACAGCATGGGGTTATGACTGTTATGAACCATTGCAGTCCAATCCAACTATGATGCTTTCAAAGCTGAACAACACATAGGAGTGATGGAATCCTCAGTACTTGGGTGCTTTCCCCACTGCTCTTAGCATATTATGGCAACATAACCGCATTCCCTTGTCCTTGTTTCCTTTTGGTGGCCACTTCTCTGCTGGTTGCTTGTTAATGGCCCTTTATCTCCTTTCTCTTTCATCCCTTCTAGTTTCAGTTGATCTCTTACCAGCCTCTAGTTCTTAAGTTTCTGTGTATCTTTGTCTATGTCTTTAATTTCTCACACTTTTATATAAAGTATCTTGATCTCATCTCCTTTCCCTGAGGCTTTGTCAGAGCTTTGAAACATTGACCGTAATTGAGTGTGGCACCTAAGGAACTTCTCTACTTTTAATCTATAGATTGTAAAGCCACTCTGCTTTCTGTTTCTGGCAGCTTCTAAATACTTGTAATAATTTTTCAGCTATGTCTAGAAATTTGCATTACAAATTTGGATGACTATTTGGGAGTTTGAGTACTTTCTCTGAGGAAGCAGTAAGAGCTCTTTGAGGGGGGGATGAGTGTAAAGAGCCTCTTGATTCTTCTCCATGTCCCCCAGAGAGAATGGAAAGCAATTCCACAACACTCCAAAAGAAGAAACAATAATATGCATATGCATCTAACTTAAAAGGTCCTGGTTTTCTGTGTTTAATATGCAATCACAAGTGCTTTGGCCTCTTTTCTCTCAGTGACTAGATATTTTTTTTTTTCAAAATACTACAAAAAATTATAGAGATATCACAATTACCACAATGTAGTGATTTATTTCTTTACTCTTAAATGGTCAATAATTTTTGCTTGCTTTGGTTTGGCTTTAATAATCAATGTTCTTTTCACCATTTCCTATGATGTTTTGTGAGAATGTTGTGAAATATAGGATTTACTAGAAATATAATCAATAGTTCAAAGTTATATGCATTTTACAAAGAGGTCTTGCAAATGCCTCCACAATGATTCTATAGATTATTCTGAATGAAATTACTCAGATCTCCACATTTTAATCATGATCTTAAAAATTATATTGAATTAATTCAATGTATATTTTAATAATTCAGGTATTTTTAAAATATAAGAAAATAATCCTGATTTCCTTTTTTACCTATGCACCTGATTACATTGGGGCAGGACCCTTTTAAGATCAGGTGGGCTGAGCAGAATGCTCCACTATCATCTCCTTAAAAGGCCTTTCACCTCTGGACAAGCCATCAGAACAACTGACTTCCGGGATCTTTCTGCAGCTCCTTCAAATGACTTTGGCTCCTGTGTCATGTCATTGCCTGGTCTCTTCACGACCTCTTCTCCTGACTCTGGGTGCTGCGCAGGCTCCCAATTCCATATGTATACCATCATGCCCTCTGCTGTAATAACCACCATCCTTTGACACCCTTCACTTAGATGCACTCATATGCTGTCTACTGGGATGTTCCTGCCTCCTTTAGCCCTCCCGCTGCTCACTCACCTAATCTTGTGGAATCCAATTTAACCCATTGGGCTCTAGGAGAAACTTCATGGATATTGATTAAATATGGGTTCTTTAATATCAAAACATTGTTCCCAAATAGCAATAGGGATAGAATAAAAGAAAATCTACCCATCCATTCTTCCACTCATTCATTTAGAATAAGTTCAATGTGTATGTTGTGAAGTCAAAAATAACAATAAATATGTTTTTCTAAATGTATAGATATAAATATACCAGTTATAAACAAACCACAGAAGACTAACCTAGGAAAATAATAGGGCGAAATAGACATTGAAAGGAGATAGATACTCGTGTCTTTTATATTAGAAATAACCTTATTTTTATTGCTTATTTCACAATGCTACCTTCTTATTATCCAATTCAAATCATATATATATATATATGAGAGAGAGTAGAGAGAGATAAAGCATAATTTGATAATTTCTTCAATATGTTTTAATGAGAACCAAACCTAACTTCATGAATTGCCTATTCATTTCAAACAAAAATATTTGATCATGAAAAGAAAATCAAAGATTTTATTCTAGAAAGCTCTTTATATTTACTTGAATTTTATGTTTGAAGTGTATATACTAGAAAATAAATATTACAATAGACATGAGATATTTTATAGAAAGAATGCAAAACAGGAGAAGGAAAGAAAAGAAAATACAAAAATAATAAAGACATAAGATCCCCTGAAGCTTTCATGTTGATTCCTCTTTGTGAGCCAACAAAGAATATTTCCCAGGGTTTTCTTTTTTTTTTCTTCATGTTTTAACACTAAATCCCAAGGTCTACAGCATTAAGAAAGAAGCACAATTCTAATTGTATGCCTATGTGTATCTCAGTTTTTCCATTTTTTGCTCTGCCAAATGATGTCCCTTCCTACCTCACAGGGTTGTTGTGGGGACCAAATTACATGTGTGAAGATGTTCTGTAAAATCATGACCTTTAAAGTAGAAGGAATGGTTCGTAGCAATCCTTCTGAACATAACAGCTATTCTTTGCCATTTTTATGCAGACATATTAAATCTCTAATCAGATTAGGACATAAAGAAAAATAGAAATGCCAGGAGCCATATATATGTTTTGGGCAAAAAGAGAGATGTTAGAGAATAAGACAGTATTTTTATGTTAGATGGATGATCAGTGCAAGTGTGCCCAGATCATAAATCAGTGAATTTGTCTCAGCACAGCAGAAGAGTACTAGTTGCAAGTAAGAGAAGCAGCAAAACCAGAGGCCGTATCTGTTGACAGAGGTCATAACAAAATGTCAAACTAATAAAGCAAGAGTCTGGGCTTCATAGAATGAAACCTGAGCCCAGGACATTCGTTGAAAAAGTTCTGAAAATGGTAGCAAAAAATTGGTATTGTCACTGGTAGTAGGTTCTGTCAGTAGGTCTGTGTCTGCATGCCACCAAGATGTGATCAAATCTGGTCATAAAGGAAAAGAAAAGGGAATTAGCCAGTGATTGTCGTAGTTCACAGTACTAACTGACTAGTAATTCTGTGCAAACATCTAGGGAAAAAATTGGATTTGGGCATGTGACTTAATTGGCTGGGCTGGAGAGAGAGAGAGAGAGAGAGAGAGAGAGAGAGAGAGAGAGAGAGACACTATTTTCTTGTGCCAGACAGCATTGCTGTGGTCAATTTTGGCTTCATACAGAATAACCCTGGTCCCAGGTGTGCAGGCAGGCAAATTGTAGGAATTCAGTTTTCAAGACATCTATCTTCCAAAACTAAGCATGGATGCTGAAGTGTGTAATATTAACCTGAACTTCCCAAATTAATGAAGACAGCTCTGTCTTTCTCTTTGGATAAAAACAGATTCCAAATGCCCTGTTCAAAGGCATCAATTATCCCAACTTTTATCATGTATGATGAAAAGTGACAAATGACGTGTTTCGATGCCTTGTTGACTAGAAAGAGTGTTTTTTGTCAAGCAAGGGAACCATATAAGCAAACACTGGGAGGTACCATCTTAAAGGGTTCTGATGCTTATCTGTGCTGTGTCAGCAAGCTCTCCACATCATCAAAAGGAGAGATACAATGTTAATCTTTGGAATCTTATTCTGAAATTCCTACAATGTTGTGAAAAAATGCATTTGCTATGATTTGTACTGAGAACTCAACTCCGTCATCAATAAACTTCTGGTCTGTCTCAAAACATTTAGTTGACTTAAGTTAAAACTTCCTTCTCCCATCACTAACTATGATAATGAACATTCAAGGATGCTTGCTGTGTACAGGGTACTTCTGATGCATTTTCATACCTAATACTAAAAGAGCCATCGGGGTAACTGCTATTAGTATCAGTGTTTCATGAACTTGAATCTAATGGTGACTGCTAATAAAAGAAAATAGGGCAAATTCAAACATATGCCAACCAGTGTCCAAATCTCATGACTCTGTGAAATGTTTCCACACTAGTCAAATATCCTATGCATGCTAATATTATAGATATTTCATACAGAGGGTTTGGAAGTAGAAGAAGAGAGAGGATATTTGCAATTAGCAATTCCACTTTACAGAATGAGCCTTATAATTGAGATAAAAATCTATAGAGTAGGTCAAATTCCAAAAGTATACTATTGAGTCATCTTTGTTTATGTTTCCACCAACATAACTACTGCACACGTTGCCTGCTTTCTCTCCCTCAAGTCTATTGCTCAGACACATCGTCTTCCTGGAAGTGCTCTCAAGACTTCCATTATCACTAATGAGAGTTACTTACTTGCACCTTGGGGAAAGCTACCTGCTAATAGTCTACCTTTATTTCAGTAACTGACTCAGTGTTCACATTTTCTGGTATCATTGGCTGCTTTGATGCCTCCTTGCACTTAAAGTGTTTTCTTTTTCTGAAGTTCCAGAGTGTACTTTCCACAGGAGCACTAGTTATGGCCATCAAACCAAGGCACATTACACCAGAGCAGGAATAGCTCTCCGTAAATTAGACAGGTGCTACCTAATTTTATGACAATTGCGTCTCGTCTATAGCTTCAAATGATCCTCCCAGTTGTTAATAAAAGCAGACCACATTCCCCGAACACAATATGTATGGTCCTTAATAACACTATTAATATGTCTTGTAAATGGAACCAGAGATTTAAATCAGCAATGGATAAGTAGTTAGCTTGTTCTGTTCAGTATGTCTCCCCAATAACTCTCACAGCCGGAACTTCACCAGATCCAACTAGAAAGGAAAAGTCACTATAATTCTTTCCAGGATTTGTACCAGCAGATTTGAAGTTCAACCAGTATGGACATGGGTTCAGAAAGAGAAAAGAGGCCTAGCATGGATGCTACACATCCTTGTATAACTTCAGAAGAACCAAGAATCTCCCTGCACCCATCTCTAGCCATAAAATACTGTCTTCTGTGCTACAGTGGAAAATTCTGCTTTATAGGAACACAGGATCATCTACTTGTTCCCATTCAAGTGCCTTATAAGTAAGGACTTGCAGCCTATTATTTGGTCTTCTCCTGCTGTCTTGTTTGGAAGTGAGTTACAGTTAGAAACTGAATCTCAAGTTCAATTCCCTAGAACAACAGCTAGCTTGACAGCACAGGACATGTGCAAGAGGATCATTGCAATACTCGAGCTAGGACTTAAACTGGGTCCTCTTCACCATTCCTTAGAATACTGAAGTTATTCTTATTTTATGCCTCCTTTAAATATGCACACCCTGATTAATACACTTCGGAGAAAAATATGTGAATTCCTGGAATGTTGCAGGGCAATTTTAAATGCTCCACTGTGAATTGTGTAGTAAAATGTCTGTTTCCTAATTGATATTTTTTAAATTATTTTTTGAATAATTTTGAATTCTCGCTTCCTTGGAATGCTGACAAGTGTAATAGAACACAAATATTCAGTTTTCTATGCGCAATATTTTCATAAAACTCCATACGGTTTATAGCATGATTCATTAGTCTCCAGCAAAATAATTAAATGTTCTCTTATAAACTATCATCTGAATGAAACTCTCTCCTATCATAGCCACATTTATTTTTCTAATATTAATTTTTAGTATTCTATTAGTCCTTTGATAATTTCATACGATGTGTTTGGATCATATTTACCATCCTTCTCCCAACCCTTCCAAGATCTAACCCTGCTTCTGTACAAACCCCAACTGTGTGTCTTAAAAAAATATATCAAGACCAATTAGTGTCACCTATATATTCTTGGATGTAACCACTAGAGTATCGTCAACTTACCAGGAGAAATTGACTCTCTGTCTTCCAGTTGCTATCAATCACAAATAGCTCCTTAGCTAGGGGTGTGACTTCTCACCCAGTCCCTTCTTATCGTGCCATGATTAGGTCTGACTTGAGCATGAACCAGTCTTGTGCATGCTGTCACAACCACTGTGACTTATGTGCAGCTGTCCTCCTATATCCAGGAGACATTCCTTCCTCAGTCATTGACACTGCTAACTCTTAAACTCTTTAGACCTCTTCTTCCACAATGATCCCTCCCTCTATTTCTGAGAACCACACTAACACCCACAGGAATTCAATTTGTGCATCAAAAGAACATGGATTTCTAGTCACAGAAAGTAACCAGTTGAATAAATTTTATTAATATTTGCTAAGAAGCCCAATAGATCCTTAATGAATATTTTGAAATTTTAAAATCAGACATTTTTTTAGCTTAAAGCAATGTGGAGCTTTGTACAGTAATGTAAATGCTATGCCACTGAGTTGGATTATCTGTTAATTAATTTCCTCATTGCTCTGACAGGAGCACCTTATAGGAAGAAGGGTTTGCTTTGGCTTACAGTTTGGGGGTCTCATAAAACATAATGGCATGTAAATTCTGGAGTTAGGAACATGAGAAAGCTACCCATGCTTTGTTCATAGTTAGGAAGCAGAGAGAGGTACATACTGGTGCTGACCTTACTTTCCTTCTTTCTACTCACTCTGGGAACCCTGAAACTTCTGTAGGTGCCTCCCACAGTTATGGTTGGTCTTCCTGTCTCATGGAATACACTCTATAAACTCTCCTTCAGACATTCGCAAAGCTTTGTCTCCCCAGTGATTCTAGTTTCTCTCAGATTGACAATGTTAACCAATATCCCAAACCCTTAAGTAAGAAAATATAATAATCCACTTAATGTCCTTTTGAGATAAGACTCACTAAACAGTCCAGTCTGACCTCAATATAGTGATCCTTCTGTCTCAGCTTCCCGAGTGCTAGGATTAAAGGTATTTTATACTATGCCCAACTAAAAAGCAAACCTTTTAAAGAAGTTTTTGATGTGTTCAAATTACAGTGTAGCAGACAGGATACCTTTATTTCCCACCTAAAAATGAAAGAAAAGCTTGTTCTTTCAAGTTTCCCTTTTATTTGCTCTCTTAACTATGAATACTCAAACACAAAACATAAGTGAAAAGGGGAAAAGTAAAACACGTTACTGCTTTTGCGCTGTCAGAATCTTATTGAGATTAGAAGTCGAAGACTAATGTGCCCGCAGGGTTGATTTCTCAGGAGACCTCTCTGCCTGGCTTGCTGATGGCCACAAAGCCAGTCTGACCTCTGAGGATCATGATATTCCCCTTCTAAAGCACCAACCCTACCGAACTAGGACTCTGCTTTTATCAAGTCTTTAGGCACGAATTCCTCTGTAAAGGCCATAGTTCTAAACACAGTCACCCTGGAAGTTACGTACATAGGAAGAACATACTGTAGTCCTAACAGAAGATATAAAAATTTGACCCTGCTCTTCAACAATAACAGAAGAGTGAATTGGTATTGACACTATGTCTATGGGTCTTATATTTTACATCTGCCTTTATACAAAACTAGGAAGAGAGTCTTTCTGTTGGTTTCTATCAGTTTATCCTTAGGGGAGGCCTAATATGCCAGTAAAATTTAAGTCATATTGATGCTGAAACTTACAAGAGCAATTTCACTTGTATCTTACTATTTTTTTAAAATTTAAATTTCAGCGATGTTATTTAATATCATGCCACTTCATAAATGAAAACTACTACCCAGGAAATATTACCTGAATATACAATAACCAATTTTTAAAAGGTTCCTGTCAAATAGAATGACCTTGGCAATCCAGTACGTTCTTCCTCGAATAATTGCCACCAATATGTTTGTGAGAGCAGTTAAGAGGGATGAGAATCCTGGTACCACCACGTCGTTTCAGCATTTGGGAGGTTGGAGCAGGAAGATTGCAAATTTGAGGCGAGCTTAGGACATATAGTAGGAGGCTTTGTTTTAAAGAACAAACAAAAAACTGAAATGACGAAGGCAGAGGCAGAAGGATCTTTGTGAATTCGAGGCCTACTTGGTCTGTAGAGCTAGTTCCAGGACAACCAGGGCCCAGCATAGAAAGAGTGTTTAGAAAAACAAACAAAACCAAAAATCCCCTGCAGCCAGGGCTGTGCATAGAAACCATGCTTAGAAAAGCAAACACAAACAAAAATTCCCTGCAGCCAAGGCTGTGCATAGAAACTGTATTTAGAATAAACAAACAAAAACAAAAATCCCCTGAAAACCTTAAATGAAAAGTGACAAGATGTAATAAACTTTCTCATTAAAGAAATGAATGTATTGGCTCACATAGGAATTCTACAAAATGGATTTTACTTCATAAATAGCAGGATATAGGGTGTATTAGGCTTCTCTAATGAAACAAAACTAATGGGATGGATATATATATATATATATATATGTGTATGTGTGTGTGTGTGTGTATGTGTGTGTGTATCCTTCCTACACACACACACACACACACATAGGTTTTAAAATAGTAACACAGAAAGAATTGCTTCAGTGATCTGTGAACCTGCTATTCTGAGGCTGAGTGTCTCAGCTTTTAGGACTGTCTTTCCCTAAAGAAAAGGCAGATAAGTTGATCAACTGATAAGCTAGTAGTTGCTCATTCTATAAGACTGGGTGCCTCCTAGTCACGATCTGGCACTAGAAGCCTAGAAAGTTCCAAGGTCCTAGTCCAGGACAGCAGCTGGGAAACAATGGTCCTGCCATCAGTGAAAGAAACGGCAACAAGGTAGACTAATTACAGCAAGATGGAGGCTAAGAGAGCAAATGGTAAGATGAACTTCCTTCTGCCACATTTTTTTATCCATGCTGGTTTCAGAAGGTACTGTCCACATCCAGTGTGAGTCTTCTCACGTCAATCAAAGCTATCAAGATGCTACTGCAGGTAAGGCTCCTTCTCAGGCAACTCTACTTTGTGACAAGCTGGCATCATAACCAAGTGTAATACAGGAGCAAGCTCAAGTTAAATCATCTGGACTCAGTCTCTCTGCAAGGCTCTCAGATTTCATATTTCTCACCTCTGTTGCAAATAGCTTCACGTTGAGCCATATTATTTTTACATCTTGCTACTGTTTTCCCTAAAAAAAAAAAATCCTCTGATTCATCTCTGCTTGGGGGCTGAACTTACTCTTGGCTACTGTGTTTAGGGATGGGTATACTTATTCCCTAACAATGCTCTAAATGCCTAGGAATTAGGAAGATGTGATTTCCTTTTCAGAATCTCAAGGGTATAAGAACAGAGAACAGGGAACAGCCCTCACTGTGTGGTTCAGTAACATTTAGGAACAATCTTCCTGATTGCTCATTGGACGGCTATTTTAGCAGCTCAATTCTTTCACAGTGGAAATGAGTTATAATCAAGGAATCATACTGCATCCTAGGAGCCACTGGTCTATAAGTTACTCATAGCTTGTGGGAAATATAAGCAGACTTGACATACGGGATCCTGTTCATGGGTTTTGTAACATGAGCTGGGTCACACGCTTCATAAAAGCTGCCCATGGTTTTGGAAAGGTGAGGTGACTAACCACTGACTTTGTAATGCATTGCTGCTGCCATCGCCTTTTGCTAAAGCATTCCGCCAGGTATCAGCACTTCTATGAAGCAAAGTTATGGCTGGGTGGTGGTGACGCCAGCCTTTAATCCCAGCACTCAGGAGACAGAGGCAGTTGGAACTCTGTGAGTTTAAGGCTAACCTGGTCTACAAGAATTAGTTCCAGGACAGGCTCCAAAGCTACAGAAAAACCCTGTATTGAAACCCAAAAAGAAAAAAAGAAAGAAAGAAAAAAGGAAAGAAAGAAAGAAAGGAAGGAAGGGAGGGAGGGAGAGAGAGAGAGAGAGAGAGAGAGAGAGAGAGAGGGAGAGAGAGAGAGAGAAAGAAAAAATCTTCCACTGGGCTTGGCATTCTTCAATACACCTCTAATACTTTCTCTCCTCCACTCAATCTTCAGAAGTAATCTGTCACTGTGGTTTCCCCATAAGTATTTAAGAACCTTAACAAAAAACTCTGTAAAACCTACTATAGGTGTGGTTGGTCTAAGCATTTTGAAACCTGCCTTAGTTGACGTTCAGCTCAAAGACAACATTATAATGACCTTTAAACCAGCTTTTCTCCTCAAACATCCTTACAATACATTGTGATTCAAGTTAGGCCTCATCATAATTCCATGGGAGATCATTGTAATAATAAATAAAAATGCAAGTATAGAACTGCTTTTCCATATTATAAGGCCAGTGTCACAGTAGGGACTAGAAACTCACCTACCTCTGAACCTATACTTGGGATATTCTGAATGTATTTGATACTTTCATCTAACTTAGAGTATGTTTATTGAGATCCACCATTTACTAGGTCTATTTTTCTGGGTTTTTTTTTCTTGTTTAAACAAAACAAGCCAATCTACATTAATTCATATTTTTACAGTCAAAGTTTGACTGGTCAAACATGTGGAGGCACCTATATTCTGAATAAGGAGACTGGGTTCTCTGTTGATTTTTTGAGGTTTCAAGTACTCTGTCTCTAAATACTTTAAGGAACAGCAGTGACCCATGGATTATGACTGCTCTTGTTAGAAACCAATATAATGAAGACACACACACACACACACACACACACATAATTGACTTCTACCAGTTCCATTAAGTCAGTTTGCTACAGTTAGCGGAAATATTTATGGGAAGTCACTTTTCTCTCATATAAGTTGGGAAACACTGTAGTAAATCAGAATTCCAATAACTGAGCAGATTAAACTTTAATGGACCAGATTGGGAACAGTTTTTCTCTCCCTAAGCTTTATATTTTAAATCCCCTTATAACCTACAATTTTACAGACTAATTCTCAAAATAAATTATGGTTAACTTTCATTGTGCTGTTTCTATAGTAGCTCACATATTTGGATAACTTGTTTTACATGTTATAACATTTGTAACCCCAATCCCAGGAGACAAATGATAAAATGTTTATTCTGTATGAAGAAGGACATAAGAATTTCATCAAAATTTCTGAAATGTACAAATTTATAAATCGGCATATACAGTGCCCTACACCATACTTTTGAAATCCTAAATGAGCCTTGTTCAAATTCTTAAATTTGGACCTGATGATTTGGGGGTCCCAGGGTCTGAAATGATAAGCAAATAGTTAAACAAATTAAATAGCCCCCAAATAGGTAAATTCCACTGTGTAGAATTTTTAAATTCCTCCTTTTAAATACCTTTACAAATTAAGATTCACTAAGAAATGGTACCAGATAGATCTAATACAGCAAATATTCTAACAAATGAGCTCTCACACACCTACAGAAATATATTTCACCGGAATTTAAGTATCTAGGTATTGTTTTCATTTTAAGTATTTACCACTCTCTTAGCAAAAGTATCTTTAAACCTCCATGATTCAAATTTTCAGTATTCACGATTTAAATATAGGAATAGTAGCCTTTAAAATTCTTTCTATATTGAAATAAGTTACTCAAAATTGTTCTTCCAATAATATCTAAGTTTATTACAATTCATTTTTAAGAAATACCTTCTCAGTATTTATTGTGATGTTTGCTAACGTGTGTAGTTTAAAAACCGTGATTGATTTTGAGAACTTACTCATTTCCAGCACAAATGAAACTATTACTGTGCAGCTTACTTTGTAGACTTCAAATGTTCAACAATTTGGTTTTTAATACTGAAATAGAATTGAGCAGGGGAGAAAGAGGAAGAATGGAGAAAATATATAGCTCAATATAAAAAAATAGAATTGAGCATCAACATCATTTTAAAGGTTAAAAGCTCCTCTAATCAGCAATACTTTGGTAAAAATAATGTTTTTCTTTCTTATTCAAATTTATGCCATCTCTGTGTTTCATGGAATTTCAAAAATGCAGTCACATCCACTGAAAATCTCAGTAAGAGACCTGAATTAGAATATATATATTTAAAACAAAATTAGTTCACACTGGATTAAGGTGACCCTTCGTTCAGTGAGCACATATATGAAGATAGGAACACACCCAGAGAAGAAGATCTAAAATACTGTAACTGCATCTAAAGCCACCAAGATTGCTAAGGGACACCAGGGGCTGGGAAGAAGTAAGCACAGATTCCACAGAACCTTGAAAAAAAGAGGTGTTTCCATAAGCTCCTTTATTTTAGTCTTATGAACTCCTAAGCTGTGAATTTCTATTTTAAGCTACGCAGCCCCAGTCATTTGTTATGACAACCATTGGAAAAATACTTTCGGTTCCAGGTTGTCTCCAAAGTTCATTCCAACTCACTCTTCATTGGAGGACATGTAAAAACTCTGCTTAGGCATCTAACAGAATTGTTCCCTTCATAAGGGGAAGTAGAAGCACAAATCTCATAGCACGTTAACTTGAACCTCCACTAAATTGTCTTGAAATTTTCTGCTAGACTGGACCCCGCTGTCTTTGCCATCTCTTGTAGTGTAGCGTCCACCCTCATAGCAAACCCTCCCACAGTTCTCTTCAACACATCCTCTGGCTTTATTCCTGCCCCTTCTGACTTCTGAAGTAAGATCCAAAATCTGTCTGATGATTGTTGAATAAGCACAATATCTGGGATTGCATCTATTAAAAATCTCATTAAGGCAATTGATTACCATAAATTATCAGCTCTTTGCAGAAGCTTCCCAAGTTGTGAAGTCTTTCAGGTCAAAGGGCAACCAGGTAAATACACAGCTAAATATCCACATTCAGGATTAAAATATGACAACTACCATTGTAATGAGTTTAACCCTAAAATCTAATGCCAACAGAGAAGAGCGAGAGGAGAAAAAAAGCAAAAAAAGAAAGGAAGGGTTGAAGAGAGAGAGGAAAAGAGGGAAGCCCAGGGAGAGAAAGTGATTACAAGCAGGAGTAAGGATTATAGCAATACATATGTTTCTCTGGGTATGCTCACCATAAACTGAAAATATAAATCAATAAAACAAAGGTTACCTAAGCTCCCAATCCTCTACATTCAGCAACACAAGACACTGTGATCTTAGTCCTTTCTTTACTCTGAACTCAAGCCTGGCTGGGTGCTGTCTTCTGCTTCTGCTATTCTGCGTTTCTAGAGGGTACAAGATTGCGTGTCAGGGCCACGAGAGAGAAAGCCAACTCAGAGGTCAAACCTCCAAGTTCAGTTCCTGTTGAGCACGTGTTGCTTTTGTAGCACTGTGTTGTTAACAACCATTAAGTCAAACCACTGTAGGTTGAGAACTGTTGGTAATGACTAGTTCCTCTCCGGCCATTTGTAACTTTAAAGAAAGATTTGTGCACGAAACGCTTTCATCATTTATTATTCATCATTATTCACCCTAAATAAATGTTTAGGATCTGCTGTGGCTCTGTCAGCATTGCTGTGAATGCGTTAACTTCTTTAAGTTAAATATATTTCAAATGTAACGAAAGACTATTTACAGAAAATTACTGCTAAGTGGCCACAGATGCTCTACCATTTGGACTTGTAAGATGTCAATATTTACCATATTAACTATGTATTTCATTTGAGCGCTGCCAAGGCCTTACTGTAACCACCTTCCAGGCTGCTTAGGGTAAACATTTATCATAGAATTTGTTTTTACTTGTATACTTGTACATATAAACAATAGATTGCATTGTTTTGTTTGTTATACATCATAAATGGATTATAATCTCTCATTTTCAGCTAGGTCTTTATCTTTAACTTTGTAAGTTTTATCATGATATGCAATAATGCTATAGGGAACTTCCTGTGTTGTGATCGAGAAAAAAACTTTTAAGTAAGTGTAATCATATGTTAATTTTAATATGTCACTTAATATATAGCAGTATGTTGTCATGCTTTTTTCTATTTCCTATGTGTTTAGTTGAACCATTATATTTAATGTTTCTAAGATACATAATGTGGTGGTTTGAATAGGAATGACCCCCATAGACTCACATATTTGAGTGCTTGATCATTAGAGAGTCGTGCTACTTGACAAGGATTAGTTGTGGCCTCCTTGGAGGAAATGTGGCACTTGGGGGGGAGGGGGGATTTGGGGTTTCCAATGCTCAGGGACCAGTCTTTCTTCTTTCCTGCTGCCTACCAAAATATAGAACTATCAGCTGCCTCTGCAGCACCATGGCTGCCTGCATGTCATCGTGCTTCCTGCCACGACAATAATGGACTAAACCTCTGAATCTGAAAACAAAACATTTTCCTTTATAAGCGTTGTTGTGATCATGTTGTCTCTTCATAGCAATAGAACATTGACTAAGACATAATCTAGTAAAATTATGATAAACATTCCTCTATTCTGAATAGTTAACATAATTCTTTTTTGCTCAACCTTTGAAATTATCCCTTAATAAATAAAAATAAATTACTGAAATTATTAACCTTTATTACAATTAGAGGCAGCTCATTTGAATAGATTAGCAAATATTTTTATATTATCTGGTTTATTACTTACTTTTCTTTTGGTGTCTTATAGAAATATAGATGGAATATTTGTATAATAATGATTTTTATTTTCTGTATAGACTTAGAGATATAAAATATATCACAACCATAGTCCTCCCTTAAGTACTTAACCTTATAGAGTATTAACATGCATAACAGCAAATTTTGGCTGTTTTCAAAGGCAGCAATAACAGTGTCTCATTATTAATTAATTAATTCATTAAACCAGTAATTTCCTGATTTTTGTTGTTATCATTTGCAGTTTTCCCATGAAGGAACAGTGACCTTGTCTTGCAGATTCAAATCTCCCTGTGTTTAAGGTGGCTAAGCGGACATTCAGTCAAAAGATTTTTGTCTACCACGAGTCAGCAGATAAGCAACAAGTCCTCACTCCGAGCTGAAGAGACATAGCTATTAGAATATATATATATATATATGTATATATATATATATATATACACACACACACATATATATATATAGCAGTGGCTCCCACCAGCTCCCTGGCCTGGTAATGCCAAGATCACAGAAGGCAACACTGTCAGTTACTCCCTTAACAAGACTCAAAACAATGTAAATTAAATCAATCTTCTTTTCATGACGTTACCTTACTTTTAGTATACATATCAAACTGCTTAATCTAGAGACCTTGGTAAACAATACAGTCCATTTTTCTATTGTTTCTTTTCCTAAGATTCTTAACAATTCAATTACTTCATCTTCTGAAGTCCTTCATTCAGGGAAATCTCATTATTTATCAACACATATGGTAGCTGTTTGTCATACGAGCTTTAGGGTACCACCTGCATTCTACTGTGTGCTGGAAAGATAGCAAAGGTATAAATCACGTGGGAGAAAGATAAGCCATGCACACCTGAAATACATGGTGGAGAATTGAGAGGGAAGTTAGAGAGGGAAACAAAGAATATTTAAGATGAGGACCCAGATACAAAAAATATAGAGGCTTGTTTGGAACACTGGAGAGTCACAAGATTGATGAAGAAGGGAGAAGGTAGAGGAGGTGGAGGAGAAGGAAGAGGAAGAGGAGAGCAAGGAGGAGGAGACGGGGAAGAAGAGGAGAAAAAGAAGAGGATGAAGAGGAGAAGACAAAGAAATGGAAGATAATTTTTCAATGGATCAAAGGAGATAGTGATCAGACATTAAATGACAACTTTAGTTATTCTTTGAGTCTTAGTTATTGGGAAGATATATTCCTACTGGAACCTGCTATCATTCTACAGAATTGTATTTGTAGCTACTCAAGATACTAAACTGGCTCTGTGACCAGGTAACAAGCATTTTTTTTTATTCTCTGTAATGGCTGTACTCTTCACTAACATTAGTTAGAGACTGAAGGCAGCCACAATGAATAGTTGTACATACATCCAAACAAACTTTACCTGAAGATCAGACAGCAGGTGAGAATTACCCGTAGGCCATAAATATTCCTCAATGGTTTAGAAGAGCTCCAGAAAGTAGTAGAAAATTATTCAGTAAATTATAGAAATAGCCATCTAAACTCTTATCTAAACCTATCCAGCAGGTCTTGAATTCCTACAGCAGCTCATCAGAGTTGACTTCTAGTCCCTGTTTGACAAGAACAAATGTTACATGAGAAAATGGTGAATATAAATATCCAGACACATAAATATAAAGGTTTTAATACAGACAGATCATGTGCTATTTCTGCTGATTTAACCACAAAATAAAAACTTTAAATCTTAGATAAATAAAACTCTGTGCTTGCACATAATTTTAAGGAATTCATTGTTTATTTTAAACCTAAAAATCATTTCAACTTTAAAGAAAGGATAGTTGCTTAAGTAAAATTCTTCCCAGAAACCAGAAATATGTCTGATGCAGTGGATTTTGATTAGTTACATGTATTTTGCTAATATACATCATATTTTCTCTTTC
Organism: Microtus ochrogaster; assembly: GCF_000317375.1. Taxonomy (NCBI): domain Eukaryota; kingdom Metazoa; phylum Chordata; class Mammalia; order Rodentia; family Cricetidae; genus Microtus; species Microtus ochrogaster. The sequence continues at coordinate 14,367,396 of NC_022032.1, read as the reverse complement.
AACAGTTGAAAATAAGGGGCCTACAGAGTTTAGGACGTGTGGCAATGTCCACTCACATTGTCTAAAGCAGATCCCAAATGCAGAGTGCCTCCTGAGTTTATCAGTTTGGTTATACTATGTAAACATAGGAATGAAAAAGAATATAAGGATAATTATCTAATTACAAACAATATTGAGCACATGTAGCATGGTTATTAAAATATTTTTATGGAAAAAAACGTGAAATTTGTCAACTCAGAAACTCTGCCTTTGACAAGGAAATGGCTTCCCACCCTCTCTCTAAACACACCATGTTTATCACATGACCTTGCTTATTGGCCAGTCTGTATAATTCACAGAAAGGTTTCTAGCCTACTCCATGTTGTTGGAAGGCTTGTCTGCATAGTTGGAAAGTGTCATTAAGAAAACTACTGGAAGAGGGTGTTAGCACAGCTTCACCATGCAACCAGAGAGAAGCAACCTTCTGGAGTTGAGACAACCGCAGAGAAAAGCCAATATATATATTGCAAAAATCCCAGGGGAAGGTATCTGCCTTGCTAAACCTGCTAGTATGTTAGAAAGATATTTGTGTTGGTTTTATTCATGTAACTATAAGCTAGCTAAGTTCAGGAGGACCTCTGACCTTCAGCCTTCCAGACAAATATTACAGTCAATATTTTGGGCATGAAATGCCATGGATAGTGCCTATGAACTTTGGTCTGTCATGCAAGCTGCCCCTAGTGGTATTAGCGACTACACCTAGGTATTCCTATTGGAGGGAAACACCGTCCTATTGATGTACATCTTTAGCCTTGCTTTGTGGTTTTCAATTCAAGACAGGATCTCATTAAGTTGCCTGGCCTGGCCTTGAGCTCACACATAGAGCAAAGGCAAGCCTTGAATTTTTTAAGTCTCCCTCTTCAATCTAACAAGCAGCTGATTGAGAGAAACTGAATGGATGCGAGATATGATTTCTACACTGAGCCTCTTTCCTATCTCAGAAGTGACAAAGGGTTAGCAGAGATGGTCGCGTGTCAATAATTAGTATATAATTGAAAACATCCAGATGATAGGCTCGCATTGGCATATTACAGTCATTCTCCCTGAAAACAATGAATTATTTCACTATTAGAGCTTTTTCTTTTCTTTTAAATTTAGATTTTTAAATCTTTGACAACTACTTAGATGCATACAATTCATTGATGTCATAGTCTTTCTACACCGTTATCCTCTCTTCTGTCCTTCCATTTCTTCTCACTTTTTTATGCTACCCAAGTAGACCCTTTCCATTTCCGCGTGTGTGTGTGTGTGTGTGTGTGTGTGTGTGTGTGTATGTACATCTGCACCAGTCTCTGGTGTGTGCTCATAATTGCTTTGGCCATACCATATTTAGAAGACAGCATTTTATCAAACTCATTCTCATTCTCCTCCTCTTACATCCCTGGCATCTGATTTTCTGTGATGTCCCCTGAGCCTTGGAGTGGGTGAAAGAGATGTCCCACTAAGGGCTCTTTCTAACATAACATGCCTCCTTTCTTAAGTGTACAATATCATCCTCTGGTTTGGGCATCTCAAAATGTGAGCGCTGGGCCAGCAACGTCAACACCACCAGGGAACTTGTTGCACATGGAGAATATGAGGTTCCAGTTTGGTTATACTAAATTCGGGCCAGAAGTTTAGGATTTTGCTGCATACCAAGAATTAAGAACCACTCCCCCAGGACAAACAAGGTGCATCAATGGTACCTGTAGAGAAAGAAGATATTAAGAAGATATTAAGAATGCTTCTATACACAAGTGTGGGGACAGCCAAGCATACATAATTAAATGTTTGAGTATGTCAGTTTATCCCTGAATGAAATATATATATATATGAATATTCGAACATTCAGGCATAACACTTCTGAGCAAAATATGACACTATTAATATAGAAATCTTTATGAAATCTTTCTTTAAAAATTTTTTTAGGCACTTGATTTAAATGATTAATAAATGATTAGGTCACTCATAGATTTTTCTCAGTAGTTGAGAGTTTGGATTTTGTCATAGCAGGCTACTTATATTTTAAAATTTTGTAGTTTTTGCTTGAGTGAAAAATAGATTTGTGCTTTGGAATGATTCCATGCAGTCTGTAGAATAAAGAACATAGTTATAATAATGTCTTTCTACATGCCACACCACCTATGATGCTCCTGTGTGGCTCACTGAGTTGGTCATTATATGAAAGCTTCAACTTCCTTTAAATATTGTTCTATTACTATTTCAACAAAATTTACTTGAATCAGGAGAAAATGCCCCTGGATAGTTCTTAAATATAATAAACTCTAAAAACCAAAACCACCAAAATTATACTTGGACAGAGAACTATTTGCTATTTTTATGAGTCTTGCATGCATGTTTCCCATAGATGCTAGAAAGACATCCCTTGCAACTGCAGTGATAAAGGGTGTGAGTCACTGTGTGGATGGTAGGGATTGCTCACTGGTACTCTGAAAACAAAAGCAAGGGCTCTAATCACTGAGTTGCCTATCCAGCACTCCCCGGTTTGTTTTATAATTTAGTATGACTCAGACCTTTAATTGAAAGGATACATTTAAATATTACTTTACATTTTTATATATACACTGTATCGAAATCAAATATAACGTATACATGAAATATTAAATTGAATTTAAATAGACTTACTCATTGGCTGTTATGATGATAGAAATGATGATATTGTTAGCATACGTATTTTTAATTTTAATAAGTATTGTTTTATTATTTGACAGTTTATGTATATAATGAATGTGGTCATGTTTCACACCTCCAATTTTCTCCACTCAACACCTACTCTCCCAGCCAAACAACCCTCTCCTACTCTCCTGTCTGTTTCTGTGTGTGTGAAACTCCCTGGGTTTATTTAGGATTCCTTGTCTGGGCATATGTGGGAGATCATTTACTGGTACATGGCCAGCTTACCAGAGGCTACACCTCTGAAGAAACTGGCACCTGCTCCCTAGAGGGATGAGAAATTTTAAACATTTAGAGGGGAAAAAATTTATGCAGTCATAAAACATGGGATTCTCTTGATATTTCTAAATGTAACCACTTCCTTTTCTCTGAATAAGATAAACAGTTTGACAATCTACTTTTTTGATCCTCTAAACTGTTTAGAGTTATGGATTAAACATAAATGAATTAGGAAAATAAGGACACCCTCTGTGGCACATTTTACAAATACGTGAAAAATTATGAGAAATTTATGAAGCTGCAATAAACTGGTATGCATCAAGGTCATTGGAGAAATTTGAAGTCTTCTAATATATTTAAATGTTACTTCAAGTCAGCTTTATGGGAAGCAATGCTTGCAGTTAAACTCTTTTGACAATAGGTGGCGAAAAAGTTTAATCATTATTCCAATAGTTTAGTTTACTGAAGAAATGTATCAAAACACTTTCTTAAAAAGAAATAAAAGTGCCAGGGTTCACCTCCAATACCTCAAAAATAATTAGTGCAGCAATATGCATATTATCAGTCTTTGCCACCTATGTTACAGCTACTCTTAAGAATGTTCGACTGGTTGATGGCACTGGACCTCACGAGGGCAGAGTGGAAGTCTTCCACCAAGGCCGCTGGGGCACAATCTGTGATGACCGCTGGGATATACGTGCTGGGCAAGTTGTCTGCAGGAGTCTAGGATACCAAGGTGTGCAAGCCGTGCACAAGAGAGCTCACTTTGGACAAGGTAACCAAAAATCAGGTTGTTTCTTTAAAACCTGAAGTTGGCTTTTTAAAACATTCCTTGGAGAATTTCAAACACGAGGACTGAATGTACATCACCATCTCCCTTTCTCTTCCAACTCCATCCACCCTGTGTCCAAATTCTCCAAAGTAGGCAGGATTGTTTGTTTGCTTGTTTGTTTGTTTACCATTTGGAAACCAAGTAGGTACAGAAGCATGTAAGCCAAAAGAAAAGAATTCTGCACAAAAGTTTTGAGGGAAAGTAAATGCTTTTAGAAAATATGCATATATATACATATTATGTATGTATATGTATATAAGAATATGTATGCATATTCATGTATATACGTGATATATATGTATATATATCGTGTTCCTGACAACCTAACATCTAGATTTTATCTAAGCTTGCTGGTTAGTTGTCAAAGAAAATAATATCATTGGTCAGGAAGATGGAGAGGGATAAGTATGTGTGAGTTATTGACAGAATGTAGTACATAATTGGTGGCTGAGTTTGCACAGCTGATTCTGGAGATGTTTGTTCAGCATTTGTGTTGACTTATAAAGTATCCATGGTGGATTTAGAGGAGGGCCCCAACCTCTGTTCGAATGCCACAGAAGTAAAGTTTGTCAATCCCCCTCATTTGGCTTGTAAAACATAAGATACTTCTTTGGCTATATATATGCTAATATATCTCACCTAGATGGCAGCAACCAGTTCTATGACTACATTAAAGAGCTAGGAGAGAATTTACACTGGAAAATATCCTTAAATGTACATCCATAAATATTTCATTGTAAATTGGTGTTTCTAAATTTGTGTCTTATAAAAAGTCTAATATGTAATTAAACATCTTAAACATCTACAAATGTTTTGATTCTGGATAACAAAGAGGTCAAGGAAACATGTATACACTTTCATTTTCATCTATGTTTTCTAGATATTCCAGCCTTCGAATAAGTTTCTCTGTATTGAAGTCCTAGCTTTTGTAAATTTTTAGCTTTATTTTTTTTGATGCATGTGGTCCATCAGAAAAAAAAGAGAGAAGGAATTTATGTAAAATTATAAAGATAAAGTAATATGTCATCTCATATATATTTCAATATTGGAAAATTATCATAACTCAATACTGGAATAAGATTAGATGTTTAATATTCCCATTAGAGATATGACTTATGACATGATACCACAATTTAGTGATAACTATGAACCTGATATGCTGAGCACATTTGACAATGGGTCATGATTCCATCCTTTTCTTAAATTAATTCCCATAATAGGTAATAAGAGATGGATTTGAGCAGAGACTCAAGATTCTATGTTTTCAAATGCATGCTTTAATCTGGTGAAGAAACCACATGTAAGATAACAGATTCCTGGTGTGTACAGTTTGTGTCAAACATTAAGTACCTGGCTATCTATTATTTAATTTGTGCCAGAAAATGTGAATTGAAAACACAAAGGAAATGTAAAATACCTATATTTCCCATAATACCATGGATTTACATGGTTACAAACTTCTTATCCCTGTCACACCTTCAAGACTTTTATTCTCCCTTTTAATTGTGATTTTATTTAGTATGGGATCTCACACCTATACACAAAGCACTAGAGATGGAAAGGCATGAGTATATGAAGTCAAAGACAGCCTAGCCCACCTATCAAGACCCTCTCAAATAAACAGAAGAAATGAAAAGAGCAACAATGATATGTGTAGAGGTTAAGCATCCTTCTACCCTTAAATTTACTTTTAGAATAAAATACTTTTGATCAATGGGTTAATTTTTTTCTAAAAGAAGAGCTATGAATGCCACTGAAATGCCAATGTGAGTGTCCATATGCTATAGAAAAAAACTAACTATCTGATTGATTTAAAAAATAGAATACAAATATGTTTTTTAAATAAATATTTAAAACATATTTATAAGTAAAATATATTCAAAGACTTGGTCACTTAAGAAGTCAGCATCTCTGGGTTTAACAGAATATGCCATTTCTGCCTCAATGCTTTTTTTTCTTGGTAAGCAGACCCTACTTAAGGTTTAGAATAATAACATGTAGAGAACTTGTATTCTTAATCGCTATCTTCATTGCAAAAGAAAATGCCAAATCTATAGTAATACTTGTTTCACTGAGACCCGTGCTGTTAATTCATCTCTCATATCTTCGGACGAACCTTTCATCTATTACAGAAAGAACATCACATCAAAGCGACATAAATAGAGTAATTTTAATTCAGGAGAACTAATGAGCTTCAGTAAAGTGCAATGTGGTTCTGCAACGTATTTCTCTGAGCTTAAAGACTGGCTATGTATTTCAAGTATGTTTTCAATAGATCCTTACAACCTAGAGGGAAATAGCACTGGGAACGGGCATGATCCTGAGATTGTGTTAACTGTAAGAACTAGCGTCACAAGTCAAATATTGGAGATGCCCTCCCTAGGCATCTTGAGAGGCATACTTCACCATCTAGAAGATTCTAAATCCAGTCCAGTTAACAATGTGGTTTAATCATCACATGGTTTTTCCAAGTTTGTATTCATTCCCAGGAAATATACATCAGAGCACATGGCCTGAAAATGCTTTCTCTTCCAGCAGAGTAAAATGATAGGATTTTGCATCAAGGGATGTAATGAGGAGGCTGCTAGTCCTGAAATAATCACACAGATACTGTATTAATTAAATCACTGTTTGTCCCATTAGTTCTAGCTCCTTATTGGCTAATTCTTACATCATAATTTAACCCATCTCCATTAATTGGTGCATCACCACAAGGTCATCACCTACCAGTAAAGTTTCAGCACGTCTGTTTCCCGAGGTGGCTCCATGGCTTCTCCCTGACTCTGTCTTCTTTTCTCCCAGTATTCAATTTATTTCTTCCCACGTAGCTCCGTTCCCCTATAGCTCTGCTATAGGCCCAAAGCAGTTCCTTTATTAACCAATGATAGTCACAACATACAAAGGTGAATCTCACATCAAAGTGAAATTATTTATGCAGCTATTCAATAATAAATCTCTTAAGTGTTTTATTTTTGATATAACAGAGTTCTTTTTAATAGCTCTAACTTAATGAGGCTGTGCATATATGGTATATAGTAAATCTGAACACTGTCTCAAAAGTTCTTCCAATAAATCCACAAAATGGACACGCACATTGCTATTTCATACACATTTCTGACCACTTTATGAAGCAAATTAGAAAAACCAGAAGCTTTAGAAATCAGAAGATATACATTGATGCCTCGGCACTGGTACTTTTATCTCAGCATTTCAATAAAATGAGAAACATGCTGTCACATACCTGTTTAGAATATTTAAGGTACTAGCGTGTGGAAAGCACCCAGTAGAAGCCCCTTCCCAGCACTGCCTAGTACTCAGAGGTTTGTGTTCACAAGCAGTTCACACTCAACAATGAGAAGTCCCTTTGGCATTCTGCTTGAAAGAAGAGCCAGAATTATGTAGAATGATGTAGAACGATACCACACAGGGATGCCAGAGCTACTCTGTGAGTCAGAAACATGCATGCAGTTTTCCCCTGTGGGAAAAGCAGTCTGACAAGAACTCACGACCAGCCCACTGAAGAAGGGGTAGATAATTTAAACAATGAAGCAAGATGAATGTGGAAACAGAGAAAAACAAAACCAAGATGGATTGTTCTGAATAAAAAATGAAAACATTTTGAAATATAGGTGTCATGGTCTACATCATGGAATATTATATGAGACAGAGTTTCCCAATAAGCTACTTTGGTATTAGACCCCGTGAACAACTATTTTCGTAAGAAATTTAGGACTTTGTTCTAATACCTCTCCACATTTACTTATGGTTCCACCCAGGAGGTGGGGAAAAGACCATTCTGATTGCAGAATAGGTAGCAAAAGACAAACATGCTTGTGAGTTTTAACTATTTACTAATTGCTTGGGAAAATAAGAATCCAGTTAATTTTATATCATCTACGACCACCAAAATTTAAATAAGAGAAGAAAAATTTTAATTCATCCACTTTGTACAATTCCCCCATTTCAGAGAGAATGTAGTTTTCTACGCACAGTTTCTTCCAACATATATTTCCTTTTGTTCCTTTTTCTTTCAAGTTTCAAAATAGCAAACCTGACTTACCAGAGATAATCCTCGTTAGCTTTAAGAACAATTAGTTTTACAGCTGCAAGCAAAATGATTTATTGGAATAAAGCTTAAAGCATGCTCCTTTAAATAGGTTCTTTCATCTGCATATGTTGTTTGCATAAAGTAGAATGTGTTTCTTTTCCTGAGTAGTAGAAACTGGTAAGTTTCGGGCATGAAGAGAGTCATCTGGCCTTTGTTGTTGTAGGAGGGAGAAGGACCCTGTTCTCCATCCAGGCTCTCCCGTCTTCTTTCCTGCATCACTCCGTAGCAAACAAAGATGAACTTTACCAGACAATGGTGTTTTTCCAGGCTTCCACTCATGAAAGTGAGAAGTGAAACAAAAGTATGTTTACTTTCTCCTAAATTAAGCATGTTGAGCTCTAAACTTTAGAACAGAAACAAATGAAAATCATATCACTGTCTCTTGCTCATTCTTAGCTGACCAATCTTTGTTTTATATTAACTGCTACCACTTTTAATACTTAGTTTTCCAGTGAAATATTTTAAAAAAAATGCAAAAGGAGAGAGGTAGCCACTCAAATTTAACTCTTAACTCTACAACTTTGACCTATATTGCAGTGAATGGTTATAAAAATAATCCCAAAGATTAAGGTGATGTAACTCAGTTATTAAAATTATAACATCTTTGTTAAAGATTTGGAAATGTGCTGGCTAGCAATATGGCACTTTTGATAAAGTATTTGCCCAGTAACCATAAGAGCCTGAATCCATAGTCCAGCACCCAAATAAAAGTCCATGTAGTGGGAGCAGGCTTATGTCAGGCTGGTACTGGGAGTGATAGAGATGAGCAGATCTCCAGTTCCCATTGGCCATCCCAGTTTGGCTGAACCTATGAGCTTCAGGTTTGGTGTGAGACCCTGTCTTAAAACATAAGATGAAGAGTAATCAAGGATACTTGAGTTGACCTCTTACCTCCACACACACGCATACATACGCTCACATATACACACCCAAATATGCACATACCTGCTTCCTATCCACCTGCACACATACATATTTTGTAAATATTTTAAAATGCAAATATTTGAATTTGGGGTGTTATGGAAGAGATCACGGAGCCTGTTTTACTAGTTATAGTAGCAAAGGCAGGACCAAGTGTGTGCATTGCCATCATTTACCTTACTGTATGATCTCATTTTGAGAATCACAGGAAGGAGCCTTTGCGAAACATATACAATAGCCAAAACTCTTTTCCATAATGCAAGTATGGCTAGTATAGATGACAAAACTTGCCCAAACTTCCAGTCACCAGGCAACAAAGGATTTCTTGGTAAGTTAACATCATAATCCAGCACCCATAGTTTACTTTTTCTACTAGACAGAATCCTTCTAAATTTTTTTGTCAATGAGATTTTTGTTGCCCTAAATAACTTGCTCATTTAGAAGCTTAATATCATAGAATACCAATATCAAATGGAATCTCAGAATAATGCTAGCCCTGCTCTTAGATTCAATATAAGACAAAATTATGGAAAATATACAGCCTTTCAGAACCACAAAACAAGACTCTGAATCACAGGGCCAACATTTTCCTTTCGATTGTGTTATCAAAGTTGTTTCAGTTTCAATACAAAACATTGTTTTTCCCCAAAGCAAAATGTTTGTACAACACACTTCAAAGCTACAAGTATAAATATGAATTGATATCATCCAGCTACAACTAGATAAAATTAAAATATATTCAGATACTTTGAGTAAACCGGGATCCTTTGGCTAACAAGTCCATCTTCTGAACAACTGACTGAAAATCTCATCATTTCACCGTGTATCAGTTAATATGTGAAATATGATGATCATCTTTCCTCTAAAATGGTATTGATCTGAAGATTAAACATACTTGTCACTCAAAAAGTGCTAATATTGTTCCCTTTTCAAGGTTAAAGGAAATAGAACCACCCAGCACTATAAACCAGGATCATAAAACTCCAGAAACCATTGATAACACTTTCATTCTTGCTTGATTTTAGAAACACAAAAGCATGCTCGTTGTTTTCTCTAACAGCTATCAAATTTCAAGGGAAATAAATCATAAATATATAGATGCATACATAGGTGTGGTAGAGAGATGATATATAGGTAAGTAGATAGGAGACAGATTTATAGAAAGATAAATGATGGATAACTGCAGCTAGGTCAACGGAATAACAGTTTGGTTGGAAGGCATAGCTACTACATTCCTCACAGTTCACATATGTTCCCAATGAGTGCAAAGAATATATGACAGACAAACACCCAACTGTGATGACAACAACAGCAGAATTCCTTGAATAATTGTTGATAACGAAAGAAACAAAAACAAATATACTTTTTAATCTTTTAGGTTTGTATAAAGATAAAATTTTATGAATTTCATGCTACCTTCACATTAATTTTTAAAGGCATAAAAGAATTTAGAATAAGCTGGAAAATATGTATTAAATAAAATTTTCCCTTAGGCTCAATATTTCTGAATATATATACACACAAATACAGCAAATATTTACAAATTGTTTCTTTACCTCTATTTAGCTTCTGTTTGACAAGTAAATATTACTGGGTTTGGTGTCTCCATATTTTGCTTGGCTTTGCTCTCTGCTATTTTGAAATAGCTTTGTAAAGTCTGCATCTGTTTATTTATCTATGAAATGAAAGTATTGCCTTTATTTTAAAGATTAGGAGTAAACAAAATTAGATGGAGAAATACCTAGGTTATCACCTTCAAGCACTCCAAATGTTCCCATGGTTTCTGAGTTTTTTCTGCCCAGCAAAAGAGACAGTCACTGAAGGGACCTTATATTTTATCATGAGGCTCTGTCCTCACTATGAGGTCTAGAACAATAAACAGAAGTTATGGATGCAAATATAAATTCTGCTACCACATTGGTGATGGTAACTGTTTTTATCTACCCAGAATTATAAGCCCCAGGTAATAGTAATTCCAAGTGAAGATGGATTTGGATTCTTTGTACTCAGATCGGATTCCTGGTAGGGTTAAATCTAAGAAATACATAGGAATAATGATTAGCTCTAGGCAGTCATAACACAGAGATTCGGCGTGACTTTGGGCAAAGTCTCTACTTCTGCATGATTTTCTGTTTTGTCATTAGAAAATTAGAACAAAATTGAAATTTAATTTTTTTAATATTAGTGGATGATGAAATAAATCATGAGTGAGTCCTGTCGCATATGAAATCCTGGAAGAATAATCCTGCATTTCTGTTATCAGTACCACAGCCTCAGGATTCTAGCACTCAGGAACTGCTTAGTTATAGTTTCTAAAACCATGTGTGCCCACAAATCAGCACATTAGCTGGGTCATTTCTTTCCTTTTTTAAACTGAAATTGCTACAACCAATGGGGTTCTACTCACTCTCATTTCACTTTCCCTGTATGACAAAAGTTGCACTGCTAAGATCTGGACCAAATCAATAGAAATTCAAAATAAATCATAGTTAACCTATCCTATTAGCCTGGGTACCAAGGCCACGAGCCTTTCCTTTCTTCTGTTGCCAGAGGGATGGATAGCAAGGCAATGGTTTCTCCACTTCTTTTTAATTATATTTGCATGTAATGAGTACAATTGGTAAATTTCTCTGTTTTGTCTTCATTGCATGCTAGCATGAGAGTGAACATACATTGCTATTATTTGCATACAGTTTTTGAATATCATTTTGGGACTTTCCCAAACTTTCTGTGAGATTTTATGTACTGAAAAAAAAATGCACACACAAATACTCACAAATAGAGAAAAGGCCATGTCATACCCAATAAATAATGAGAGAACTGAAAAGCATTCCTGGCCTGGTTCCTACCTTGGAGATTATTTTTTTTAAATTATTTTTTTTATTTCTTCATATTCTGATCACAAAAGAACAGTGCCATTGTAGACATTTTCCAAATGCTTGAATTCTCCAGCTTATTAGTACTGCTTTTATATTTCAGCATTTCAAAAATTCTTTGCTTTTTTTCAGTAGGAACATTGTGGTCTGGAGGTGTACCTTCAGAGCAGATCACTTGGACTTACTTAGCATGCCCATGATCCTGTTTATAATTCCCTAATCACAAAATTTAAAAAATAAATAAATCAAAACATAAAGAAAATATTTGGATTCTGATTACTTAATAACTATTACATGAAAAACACAATATTTATAATTAGCTTGATAATGCAAATCAAAATTGTCTTCTGCTTAGATCTTCATAGTAGGAACACACATTACTTAAATCTTAAAAGAATGCACTAATCTATGATATATATGGAAAAATATTTTGCCTGTTCTATTTTAGGAACAAATAAAAATTGAATCTTCAAAGGAAAGTTCCATCTATAATTCTTATTAAGTTTCTTTCTCCCTTACAAATTTTTCCATTAAACTTCCACTCTGATGTACAACCCTAAAATATAAATCTAATGTTGCATGCATTTTGGTGGCTCACCATGTATAATTCAAGAGTTTTTATAATACATTCGGACTTTCAATTTAACCTGCCAAATATGTCTTGCTACAGTCACTGACACTGATTGGGTTTTAGATGGCCAGAGATGATTCTAAAATATCAAGCATTCCCATGCTTCCTTTGAAATAAGTACCTTTGTTTAGAATGGGAAAAATTTGTCTGTGTTTTAGAACATGTGTTAGCCACACTATGAATTATAACATCACCAGTAGCTACTTGTTTCCGTATACACATATTACAATGCAATTATGTTTAAAACTCACTATCTACTTGTTGTTTTGTAAAACTCATCTGGAGGTTTGAAATTAATACACTCAATAAAACCTGATGTAAGCATGCTTATAAGTTTTCTAAAGGTTCTGTTTTCTATTATCTTAAGGGTAAAAAACAAGAAGAATATTTACAGTGAGAAACTGAAGATAGAATCTTCAGAGAATATCAGAAAAAATTCTTAGCATTTATTTTTAATTTGTCTTTTTATAACCCAACATTCTTTCCAAAAATGATTGTTTGTTTGTGAAACTTTAGTCTGCTTATTTATTAAATTAAATATTTGTTAGGTAGTCTACTATTTAGCAATTCTTCTCTACTATAACTAGCCTGGGAATGACCTCAGAGCAAGTGTGTTTTAACCTCACCATTTTCTTATTTGCTTGTGTTTAAAATCAACATTATTTCCAGTCCAGGGTTTCCTGGTAGGATGGTTTTCCAAATGCTTTACTAAATCAATAATGGTAGTTTAATTGAACTATTTGGTAAAGTGGGCACTGCTCAGTGAAATATACTAATAGCTAAAAGCTGAGAAAGAAATGAAATTGCTGCCATGTAGTCCTTTTCCTGGCAGTATTTTCATCTGCCAGGTATGTATGAAAATTCTAGCATTGAAAACCCTTTCAATCATCATGTCGCTACATAGATCTACGGTTCTACTGCTTTCTTATTTTTAGATTAACAACAACAATAACAACTACAAAAACCCAAATTCATCCTTAGGAAAACAATCAATTTCCCTATCATCTGAGCTTTCACAGGATTGTGCAGAAACTTTTATAACTATTATTATTTTTCAGTCTATTAGTTTCCAAGCTTGTAAAGAATGAAGTTTTTCTGAGGCAGGAAAGCCAATTGTATATTCCTAATACTTCCATGTAAAGAATAAGCAATTTGTTACCCTAATCAGTCATGAACACTTAGCCACACTTACTAATACAGATAAATTTTATTATTGCAGGTACTGGTCCTATATGGCTGAATGAGGTGATGTGTTTTGGGAGAGAATCATCTATTGAAGACTGTAAAATTAGGCAATGGGGAGTGTTGGTCTGTTCACATGCAGAAGATGCTGGAGTTACGTGTACTTCATAATACATCATATTTTCACTAACTTTTATGAAATTGCTGCTGTAAAATTATTTTAGTCACCCTGCTCCACTGAAGTCATTTCAGTGAATAGTAAGTGGATTTACAATATAGATAAGAAAGAATCATTTTAAGCGACTGGAAAAGGTATTTAAATGCATCAAACTTAATCTATGTCTATACATGTGGTATTCTAACTTCCTGTAACAGTTAATTTTGATTGTCCTCTTGACAGAATTTACACATGCCTATAGTGACAAGAATATGATTATTTCTAAGAGAATACTTATCAGAGGTAGAAATGTTGGTAGGAATGTTCCATGTGCATGGCATGTGGACTGAAGGAAGAAAGAAAGCAATAGAGCATCATTCGTCATCTCTCTCTGCTTCCTAACTGTGAACACAATGTCATTCACTGACTGCATCATGCTTCTTTCACTGAGATGAATTGTCTGAAGCCATGACCCAAAATAAGTCCATCTTCCTCAAGTTTCATTTATAACAAGAAGAAAAAAAATTGGATAGAGAAAATTTGTACTAGAAGTGGGGTTTTAGCTGTCAAAACCTGATTGTAGCTTGTAAAATTGTTAAGCTAATTTACTGGAGGAGTGGAGGAAAGTTTGGAGCCATAAGCAATAGATGTTTTAGATGTTATTAACAGAGCCTAAGGGACTATCTGGTAGGAAATTGGAAATTCATAATGGATAGGAAAATGCAACTGCTGGAAGTCAGTTTCCAGAGATCTCAAAAGGAAATAAGGATTCTAAAAAGAACTGGAAAGGTCCATTTGCAGTAAATTCTGGCAACTACTATGACTTCATTCTATTTGTATTCTGAGACTTTTGGAATAAAACCAAATAAAAACCAATGGACTAATATCTTTAGTGGATAAAACTCTATGATATAATAGGTTTGGGGTATATGATTATTGCAAATTGCTGTTCTTATTCAAATCTGCATTAAAAAGGAGCAACACATAGAATAGGAAAATATGTAAACTATGCAATTTTAGCAAAACATCAGCAGGCACTGGTCTAAAGTTGCTGACAAAGAGGTAAAAGAGAAAGGAACTGTGATTGTTAAAA
>NC_022032.1:14347695-14349350 GCF_000317375.1 Microtus ochrogaster | reverse complement strand
CCCCTTTTTTTTAAAGAGATCCCTAAGCCTACATAATTTCCTCCCAACCCCCAATCTTATACCAATTATAATATCTATATCCACATGCTCCTGCCATTTTGTCTTCCCTCTAGTAATGGCCTATATATCAAAGCATGTACCCAAGTAAATCTATCGTTCAGTAAGTTGATGTTATACAGTGTCTTGCACAACAATGAGAATAATAAGGAATACATTTTCTCTATGAGTTTAAGTGGAATTTTAAAAAATAATAATTTATCCAATTGAGTTTTTTGAAATTTGAAGTCTCTATAAATGAGAAGAGTGAAGAAAAAATCAGAAGAAAGATGTCCACGCACACTGGGAATATTGGAATGATTGTTCTGGATTTTGAAACTTAGGTACAAAACTTAGGAGAATAGAGACTGTAAGAGGATTATAATTATGTATGGGGTTGGGTTCTCTTCAAGTCACCTTTTAAAGTAGGATGATTTCGATGCTAAACTTTGTTTTATGAAGGTAATACAATGCTGAAATTGAATCGTTTATTCTCAGATTTCAAACAAGTTATATAAAACATAAAATCATTTCTTTGCAGTTTCTTTTTCAACAAAAAGTCAGATATCAAAAATACAATGTATATTATTGTATTTATTTTTAAACTGTAGACATAAATGTGACTCAAATGGGTTCCCTGAGTTAAAAACTATAAGAACTACATACTGGAATAGTTTTAGGGAATAAAGCAAGAGACGGGAATGCAGTGTTAGCCATCCATCAGGAACCTCCCCAGGGGCATTCCGTTTAACTAGCCTTCACGGAAAGTGTTTCCTTTGTTAATTACAAAAATATCTTTCCTGCTTCATAGTCTCAAAAAAGACTGCTAAAATTAATGACATTATTTGTTTCTTTTCTTAAGTCACAAAATAACTATCACATTCTAAAAAATAATGGTAGAACAAAAAGAGCATACATTGATTACTCTGAATAAAATAACGATTAGAGATTTCAAGTATTTCTCAGAGAACTGGCACATCATAGATGGAGTAATCATATGGGAGGAGTGGTAATCTGGGAAAGTTAAGAATAAAATAAAAGAAGAATGGGAGATGTAAAAGAAGGAAGGAAAGCAGAAAATAGGGAGTATATGGAGAGAACTATAAGAAATAATGTATTTGCCAATCATTATATGTTAAACATTTTGAATTAGAAGTTAATTAAGCTAGTTTTTGATATGTTGAAATGGTATGTGTTGTAAGGATGGGGTGATAAATTAATTGAAGGTGAAGTCCATCTTGGCCATAGTAATCCTAGTCAATTATTTTTATCTTAGTACTCAAATTATATTTAGTGTGTATGTGCATGTGTATAAGTGCATGGGACATGTGGGTATGTGGGTTTGCATGTGTGTGTTTGTGTGGGGAAGCCAGAGGCTTATGTTTTCTTTTATATCTTTTCACCTTAGTTTTTGAGACAGGATGGTTCCATGCACCTGAATACCACCAATTCAGCTATACTATCTGACCAATGTGTCTTCAGGATTATATCAAAGTTGTGTGAGGAATATGTACATGTTTGTGTGGGTGTTCATACATGTTGGGGATAGATATAGCATGATTAATAAAAACACAGAGACAGATATTGGGGTTCAACAAAAAGGTCAGAAAAGCAAAAAA
>NC_022032.1:14338418-14341545 GCF_000317375.1 Microtus ochrogaster | reverse complement strand
AAAATTAACAAGAAACTTCATATTTTTCAGTAGAAAAAAATAAAGGTGACTTGAGGGCAAAATCATTGAAAGCCTCCAACTTACCAAAAAATCAAATTTATTTGAAAGGACAGAAATTGAACTCAAAATTCTGCTCAAGGTATTCCGTGCTAGAAAACAATCGCCTAGAGAAGTTTGCCAGCAATGTACATGGAACTCTTTATAGGTGTACTAGAAAGGGGTCAGCCTGTATCTCAAGATAGTAGCAGAACTTAAAAGCCTCATCCATATGATATAAAATAAAAGAGCAAGGGATTCATGTAGATTTGCACCAAGATGCCAGGTGACAGTGTGACCAGGAAATAGATGTTAGAGTTAGATTTCTTGTAAAAAAAAAAAAAAAACAAAAAATCCCTTAGAGGACATTGTGTGACGCTGTGAAGGTAAAGCCTAAGTTGAAGTGGGGCTGCCGGGGCTGAGAGATATCTACTGAGAAAAGCCTACAGTACAGAGTGGTACAGAGTGGAACTTTTCCAAGAGTAAGTTTAAGTTACCCGAGAAAGCATAAATAGAGGTTATATAGGTTACCCAGTACTGTAGGAAACCAGATGGTTCCATCAGGAGCCAATTTGCCTAACATGGAATTACATGAACTGACATTTACGATAATAGATTTCAGTATTTCTTTGACTATTCCCTCTTTACTATGCTCCAATTAATCTCCTTTGGTTTGGAATATTTATTCTGTGAGACTATATACTGGAAGTTGTAATTTGAACTTTTTAAAAATTAGGATTTTACAGGTAAGAAATTACCTGATTCTCAGAAAGGATTCTGAACTTCTATCATAACAATTTTTAAACTCTTACATCTTTGGGGTCTCAAAAAATAAACTAAATGTATTTTGCATTAAAAGATGACATGTGTTCAACTATGTTCATAGCAGCATTGTTTGTCATAGCTGGAACATGGAAACAACCTAAATGTCCCTCTATCAAAGAATGGATAAGGAAAATGTTGTACATTTATTTACATAATGGAGTACTACACAGCAGAAAAAATAATGATATCTTGAGATTTCCAGGCATATGGGTAGATCTAGAAAACATCATACTGAGTGAGTTAACTCAGACCCAGAAAGACAAACACCATATGTACTCACTCATAAGTGGCTTTTGGACATAAAGCAAAGAAAAACAGCCTACAATTCACAATCCCAGAGAACCTAGATAATAATGAAGACCCTAAGAGAGATATACATAGATCTAATCTACATTGGAAGTGGCAAAAGACAAGATCTCCTGAATAAATTGGGAGCATGGGGACCATGAGGGAGGGTAGAAAGAGAGAAGAGAAGGCAGGGGGAAACACAGAAAAATAAATAAATTAAGAAATTAATAAAAATGATTTAATAGTAAGACACATTAATGTATGAAGATGGACACTAAAAAGTAATACCACACTAGCTCAGAAATGAGTATAATCAAGAGTTAATTTTTTAGGGATAGAATCACAGATCACAATCATCTGCATGAATCGGGAACAGGAACTGAATCCCGTAGTCAAAAATGAGAGGAAACGTGCTTATATCAGTATTTATAAGAGGCCACACCCAAGTGGGCAGGTAACTTAAAGGCTACTGGTTGTAGAATTTCCTACAACACCTCCCCCTTTTGTTTAAAAAGAGAATTCTAAGCCTAATACAAAATTATATATAATAAGAACAAATATCAGGTATAAAAATTAGAATTACAACCAGCATAAACAATATCAAGCAAGAAACATGATAAATGTTTCAGTAATTATCCTATCTTAAGGAATTTAAGTCTTGTATTATATATAACTTGGTCAAGTCATGAGAGGAAAGTAACTATAACTATCTAGTCTTCAATCCCATCGACGATCCAAAAAGAGAAATAATATTACTTGAGTAAGCAGGAAGTGCAATCAAGCAACTTCCAAAATGTGTAACAAATGACAGAGACAACAGGCAACCCAAGCAATCTCCCAGAGTCTAATTTACAATGTTGGAGCAACCAACTTTGGCTAAGGTCTACAATGACTGACAGGCCATTTTCAGAGGCAGGAAAAATTTCGAAACTGTCTTACCCTATCTTGGCAAGATTTGACAGTCTTTTTTCTTGTATTCTGCTTGTCCTGTCCAGCAATCACCCATTTTGTCATGGTCGATGCCTGGTCAGTTCTTTGTCCAAAGGCCAGTTTTGCCAAGAAGAAAGCAAGCTCCAAGTGTAGTGTCTTCAGTACTCAACATTTTCTTGGAAATAAATTGGTGCTGCCAGAAACAATCATGTCTCAGTTCAACAGAGTCCTAAGTTATTTAAATGCCATATTCTACAGCTCTTTCAAGAGGTTGAAGATTACCTATCTATGTAGAATATAATCTCTATATATCTAAAGAACATGACTAGTCTAACTATAGGTATGACAAACATAGATGACTATTGATCTATAATTCTTAATACCTATATAAATTAAAGACTAAGACTTCATATTAGAATGTTAAAAAATCTTTAAACAACTATGTAACAAATGAGGATAATGTCCTCAAAATGTATAAGTATCTTAATCAGAGGTATAAATGTATATTGCAATATGATAAATATATCCTAACATTGTATCAATATACAAAAATGTTTTAGACAGAGGTAGAAGCATGCATACAATATAACAAAATAAGTTTGTCTAGGTATACTAATATTGTGGATAAAAATAGGAACATATTCAATATAATTTAAGTTTGTATATTAGTATACAATAATCTATACCAATGAAAATTGTCTATAAATAATAGCTCACAAGTATTCACTCTATTACTCACTATTATTATTAGTATGAGTAAGCTCACACTAACCTATTATCCCATCCAAACTCCCCCTTTTTTTTAAAGAGATCCCTAAGCCTACATAATTTCCTCCCAACCCCCAATCTTATACCAATTATAATATCTATATCCACATGCTCCTGCCATTTTGTCTTCCCTCTAGTAATGGCCTATATATCAAAGCATGTACCCAAGTAAATCTAATTTTCCCAGCGACTGATACTGAGTGGAACTATTGTGAGCCCTCATACCATGAAAAGTCTGGGTGAAGTAAGTGAGGCAGGCTGAGGGTGGCAGAAACAGCCC
>NC_022032.1:14296955-14336989 GCF_000317375.1 Microtus ochrogaster | reverse complement strand
AAAAAAGCCAGCCACTGACTCTTACCTCTACCTCAGTCCAAATGGTGATCCTGCCTCCAGGAATCTCAGAATAAAACTGTGTCTGAGAGCTGTCTCCTTCCATCTTATATTCCTCTGTAGGACTGGGATTAAAGGCATGCACCACTACTATTCTATGGTAAATGAATGTACCTGATGGGATTGAAGGTCTATGTCACTACTGCCTTATCTGTTTTACTCTCTGATCATCAGGCAAATTTTATTTATTAAAATACAATATATATATATATCTCCAGATTTCCTGCCTGGCTTTATTCTGTCCTGTCAAAGGACAAAGTAGCATTTTTATTGACCAGTAGTCAATTCACACATTCACAGTATACAGAACACAATCTCACATCATCTCCCCTTTTCTGTCTAAATAAAAAGGCAAGTTTTACCTTTAACATAGTAAAATTACATAAACAGAACACTTATCAAACAAGAATTATAATTAAATTATTTAGTCCATTCACATTTGGCAATTTGAGGAAAATATTCTAACATCTATCCTATCTTTGTGAGTCTGAAGTTTTATATCTAATTTATCCTTTATCATAACAAAGGAAAACCATAAGTACCAGTCTTCAACTCTTCAAAGAACATGGAAGGACATAATATTACAGAAGTAAACAGGAAGTGCACTGCATGCAACTTCCAAAGTCCTAGAATTGACAGAGACATCCTTTAGCCTGGACAGTCACCCAAATTTCTTCTATAACATTGGGGCCTCCATCTTCAGCCTACAGACCCATAATGGTATCTGGCAACTTTTCCATGAAGTAGAAAATTTGAAAGATTGTTTTGCCTCTCTTGACAGTTTGTCACTTGCTCTTTTCTGTGTCCTGCAGAATGTTTGTCAGACTCTTTCTTGAAGCAGAAACACTAAAAGATTATTTTGCCTTCTTTAGGCACCTTCAGCATATAATTTCTCCTTGGGTCTTGCATGTTAAGTTTATGCAGCACACTATCAAACAGTCCAGGCAAGAGCAGTTTCTTGCCTAAATGGCTAGTCTTGTCACATTGAAGGCAAATTCCATGATGAGTTTCTTCAATGCCCATCAACCTCTCTGAAGCAATTGGTGCTGCCAGAAGCAGACATGTCTCACTATTGAGAAAAGTCTAAGTTCTTAAAATATTTTAAATGCCATATTCTTTAGGTCTTTGAAAGAGTTGGAGTACCTATCCATCTGAAATATATCTCTGTACATCTAGAAAACCTCACTAAAATAATTAAATTTTAATTATTACAGATGACTATCTATTAATCTACAATTTTTAATTATTCATTACATTTTAGATGAGCTTCACAAATATAATACCTTAAACAAGAGCAAAAACACATATATACAGTATAACAAAATCAACCCTTAAATTTGTATTAGTAGACCAAGATCCATTATCAATGCAGAATATTCACCTCTATATCACACACCCCCATTTTAGAAAGAGATTGATTGTCACCATTTAACCATTTATACCTAACCCCTTTTAAATGAAAACAAACATTTATAAACAATTATTTTCAGAATTTGGGTGTAGTTTTCTCTAAACTGCTTCCTGCTATTTGGTGGGCAAAGTATTTTTAGGGTTTATAGAGTCCTTTTCAGGGTCTTATTCCATCAAACCACATTAGCCTGGAAGGAATCCACATGCTCCCATCCTTTGTGGAAACAAAAGTAAAACCTCATTTCCAAAGCAACATATCCTTAAACTCAGATTTTGAAGGCAAGATAACTTTAAAATTTATGTGTTGGTTTAGCAGCCCCCAGAATTAAATGTCTCTCTGCAGTCAGAGAATTCAAGAAAACAAAATAATATATATAACCTAGACTCTTTATTTATATTCCATCTTTATGGGGCATATTTTCTTTACTCTTTTATTTTTAATATTTATTATCTTTATTCCTTTAATTTATGACTCTCTGTCTCATAAGCCCATATACATTTATCCAATACTATGACCTGTTTAGAAATCTTTCCCATCTGAGTCTGTCTTTATTCCATATTTGTTATCTTTTTCTAACCAGGAGAGCCTTTTTTTAAATGCTTAGTGGGCGTGGACAGAACTACGGGGACCCTGTCTATTAGCTCCGCCCAGTCCTACATGGTGGAAGCATGTTCATTGTTCACCAACTCTGCCAGTCATGCTCACCACACCAGCTTCTGGGATGCAGCAGGTCTATGTAATCATTAAGCAATTTGTAACACTCTGCCCACAGACCCCATTTAATTGCTTTGTAACCACACCAGCACGAACCAGGAAGCTGGCTCTTAAAGGAGCCATGAAGTTTTTGCTGCTAATGCTGAGTCAGGAAGTCTTCTCTTACAAGAATAATGCCTCTCTTTGTTTCTAGCAAACAGAACCCCCTGGAAAAAATGCTTCTACTAAGAAGCCATGATTAACTCTCTTCTTTTGTGTCTATAATTGCTTCCCAAGCACTTTCAGGTTTTATGTGAATGTAAGTGCCCTATGGTGGCACCATTTTTAAGTGGAGACAGCTTGTTTGTTTCCCAGCTGCCTAGTCCCAAATAATCACACAGAAACTATATTAATTGCAACACTGTGTGGCCAGTGTCTCAGATGTTTTTCTAGCTGGCTCTTATCTTAAATTAATCCATTTCTATTATTTTATATTTTACCATGGGATTAGTGTTTTTTTTTTTTAAACTCTTGCTTCTTTGACAGCTACATGGCATCTACCTTCTTCAGCAGCTACATGGCATCTCTTTTACTCTGCTTACTCGCTCTATATGTCTCTGTTCAGATTTCCTGCCTGGCTTTATTCTGCCCTGCCATATTCTAAAGCAGTTTCTTTATTAACCAATAGTAATAAAATATATTCACAGCATACAAAAGGGAATCCCACATCAGAAAAAATTATTTTCATACAATATAATCTAATACAGTCTTTCCTGTCCCAACTCCTCCCTATCTCCCCTCCCATCTGAACCCCAGCCCTCATTTATTTTAACTTAATATTAGACTGCCATGTGTCATTTCTTCATTAAGATTAAAAATATGATAGTGCTCTATAAATTAAAGTAGGAAAATGATTGCGTGGATGGAACTTTGAAGGTTACCCAGGTTTCTCAGGGGGGGGGGAGAAAATAATGTGGAACTCAGATTAGTATAACACAGTGAAGGAAGTGGTTTTCAATCTGAGGAAGACAAAAATCGATAAGGAGAGAATTTCCAGTCCTTTCTGGGGATCCTTGGAAGCACACTGGAGAACACCTACCTGAGGCCTTTATAGAGGTCAAAAAAAAAAAAAAAAGACCACACAGGGAAAGGGTAATTTTCCCAGCGACTGATACTAAGTGGAACTATTGTGAGCCCTCATACCATGAAAAGTCTGGGTGGAGTAAGTGAGGCAGGCTGAGGGTGGCAGAAACAGCCCCGATAAGTTTTCCTTGGACTTTCTGAAGCACCCCCTTCTTTCTCTTTGCTTGAATTCTTTTCTGTCTTTAGTGTTACCTTACCTACCCTTCTCTACAAAAAAAAAAAAAAGCAGTTTTTCATTTAAACGCCATCACAGGGAGGTTGGCTGGACCTACAGAATGCTTGCTGGGAGCTTCTCTCAAAGCAAGTCCTCAGAAGCCATGGTCAGATTCCAGACAGGCTGTGGAAAGCTGCAGAGAAGTAAGCAACAGAAAGAAAAATGGAAGCAAGTTGGACCTGTCTTTGAAGTTCTTAGAATCTAAAGAAGAATGTGGTTGACACCATGATTTTTATAAGCAGTACATGGCATAATTAAACACTCAGGGTGACAAGCAAAGCCACTGGCACAAGGGTGGAAACTGCAGCCCAGAAGTTTTTAATTGGATCCCAAAGACAGCTGGAAATGAGAGCAACTGTGTTGGAACGGAAGGATTACGCGATGGTGCCTGCGACGTGATGGTGCCTCTGAAGGCTTCACGGTGCAGGTGGGCGTACCGCCGTCTGAACAGGGCTTGTTTCAGCTGAAGTGATGCTCTGCAGTCTGTAAAACTGGCATAATTATAAAATGGAAGCTCAGCCAGACCCCTCATGAGCACGGAAACCAACGATACTTCCTTTCTAATACTAAATACCTTTTTATTTTCCAAATAAGATATCGATGTCTTGATCCTTTCTCTAACAGTATCACATTTGTGATGAAAATAAATTGTAACAACAGTTAATGAAAAAGAAAAGAGGCCACAAATTTGAAAGAGAGCAAGAAAGTACAGTATATGGGAGAGTTTGGAAGGAGGAAAGGAAAGGAAAAATTATGTCATTCTTTTATAACCTCAAAGAAATTATACTGGAAAGAATAGATTATGTTGTGAAAATGTGTGTAAGCACTGTAGTCTCATAATATTTAAATTAGTTTCATTATTTTTATTATTACTGTCTAGAAAGAGGCAGGGAAAGACTGTTTTACTTTTCAGTAAATCTGGTTTGGCCTAATTCTTTACTCAGAATTATAGGTATGTGTGGGGAATTTTTAATATTTGATAACAATACCAGTTTCTTCATAATTCTGATTAGTCATTTGGGTGTAATTATCTCCCTTTGTTTTATAATTCATGGATAGCATTGGATATCAGCAGTGTTAGTAACGGAAACTGCTCTAATTTCTGTAATTTCTTTAAAGAGCCTAAGGTCCTAATTGGCACACAAAAAGCACAAGGTTGTATGAAAAATATTAAGGGAATTATTTTAGCAAAGGACACAGCAGCTGGACTAATATATCACCAATGTCACTGGCTCTCTCAGTCTCACGGCCAAAAGATTTGGGGTGCACGATAGTCTCAATACTCCCTAGTTTCTACCATCACTATCCATCCCTAAGCACCATGGATGTGGCATAAAATTAATGACATTCCCTTTAAAAGCCAATAAAATAGAACTTGTAGATGGCTCAGTGGGTAAAATCACTTCCTAGCCATGCCTGAAGACCTGTATTTGATCAAAGAACGCACAATGAGAGGAGAGAACCAGCTAACGAAAGTTGCTCTCTGAATTCCACATATTGCAATTGCTGGGTCTTCACATCCATCAACTTGTGAATTTAAGGATTCTTTCTGATACATGTAAAACAAGACCTTACATTATAGTTCAGTCTGATCTTGTACTCAACCGTGGCACCTGTACACATGTGTACACACATACACACACACAGATATACACATACACACACACAGATATACACATACACACACATATACACACACACTTTATAAAATCAGTAAAATAATGCAAGGGTGTAAAGAATGGCTCAATGGAGGTGTGAGTACTAGCTATTCGTCCAAGGACCTAGGTTTAATGTCTAGTACCCTCCTGTCACCCCCACAACCACGTGTAACTCTAGTCCCAAGAGACCTGACACTGTTTTCTGGTCTCTGTGGGAACCAGGCATGCACTTGGTGCACAGGCATATGTGAAGTCATAAAATAAAATGGAAAATGTAAGAGTAATTTGGGCTGAATTTTAAAAAATAGGGCTCTAACTATGAAATCATTTCCAAGAGGAATTTTCAATAGAAAAAACACTTAGTATGAAGATTTGTTAAAAAAATTTGAGGACAAGGAGAATGGATAGTCTTCTTTTATCTGAGGGACCACCAGAAAATTCTCCCTACGTTTAGGTGGACCTTCCTGCTTCCAATTGTCTGAGCAAGAGAAATCCCAACAAAGGTCCTGAGAAACCTGTCTCGTAATTGATCCCCATCAAGCTGGCAATCAGAATCGATCACCACAGTGCTGGCAATTACTAACCCATTCTCTTCAGTTTTTGGAAGCAGTCTGAATGTCAGCTTTCACCAAAGAAATGTGATCACAGTCCAGGGCAGATGATGTCCATTCTAGTCTAAGAGTCCTCAACTCTCCCCGTGACAGAAGAAGTTGCTTTTCAGTACCACTCCTCTGTCAGCGAGCTAAACTACTGGGTTGTGACTTCATTATCTAGGTAGCATAATGTTGCTATTTCCTTATACAGCTTCTCATGTCTTGCCCAAACTTTTATGTTCTTAAGGTCCTACTTAGTAGCTCGCAATGCATTTTCCTTTTGTGTCCGGCTAGATATTCTTGAGCCAATAAACCCTAATTGTAATTCTGTTCCTATTGAGACAGATTATGAAATCTCCATCTCTCTATCCCAATTTACTTGATATCACTTATTATTTGGGTTCAACTTGGATATCAGTCTTTTGGATGCTTCCCACTCTGTACTTAGAAGAGCTTAATTTCCCTTACCCACTCACTCCCTGTTTGTCTTATTTCTGAATTCACGGAGCCTGTGATGTGTCTCTCCAGTCGCCATTTTAAAACATCTTAAACTCTTTTTATAACTTTACTTTACAGGTTGTAAAATATATAATTTTATAGTCTACTGTTTTAAAAATAATGCTCCATTTAGAAGATAATACGAATCACTACTAAATCAAGTCCAGAATTGCTAATAGACCATAAAAAGTATTTGTTCATATAATTACCCTTTGCTGTCTTACTTTACCCTTTATCTGAGCAAAGTGTTAATGTCCCTATACTGCAATAAGTTTATTTTTGAACTTTAAAATAAACCCTAAATGACTTAAACATCTGGTCACTCAAAGAAGCATAACCTTCCCTGACTGTTGATGTCAGGGCATATTAACTGGTCTCCCTGAACATCTCTAGACCACTTACAGCATATTTTAATAAATTAAAGTTAAAGTAAGCATTTATAATTTAAATAGCGGACAGATTGAAAATATAATAAATTAGTTGTAATTTCTTTTTACAGCTGGACATTCTCTTAAAGAAAAGGGAGTAGAGTACAAGAATCACTTTATTTTTATACAATAGAAATAGAAGAAGCTAGAAACAAGAAGGAAGGTGGTAGAATAACCCAGTATCTATGCTGCCCCAGGATTCAGTAATCAGGTAGAGTTTGGGGGGATGGTAAATCAAGTACCTCATTTCCAAGTGAAGCAGAATGGAGCATACAGAACGAGTTGGATGGTAGGGATTTGTCTAATTTGATCAGTTCTCTTCAGTAAAATATCTGGAATGTAATGAGGTCATCTGAGCTTTAGGTTGAACATCGAAACGTGAGATCTTAGTGTTTCACATGGTAATGTCAAGCACTGCACGGTAGAAAGTAACACAAAATCTAAAGTTAAAAGACCTGAGTTCAAGTCTTGACTCTGTTTCTCAGGATTACCAATTAGAAAGCTATTCTTGTTTGTTTTCTGTTGCTGTGATAGACACCATGTGATGGGTAGTATTATGTCAATCTGGCATAAGCTACAATCATCAGAGAGAAGGGAAACACAATTGAGGAAATGCCTCAGTAAATGCAGGTATAGAAACTGCTGTAAGGCATTTTCTTAATTAGTGACTAATAAGATGGCCCAGTACACTGTGGGTGGTACGAGACCTGGGAAAGCGGTCTTGAGTTTTGTAAGAAAGCAGGCTGAGCTTCCTCAGATAAAGTACTTCCCGAATTTTCCCATTTATCTTTCATAGCACCTGTGTCCTACTTTCTTCGGCTCTAGAACTCTTTCTCCTGTGACATAAGATATGGCATTTGTTTTTCTGAGTTTGACCCATTTTGTTTAACTTGATGCTGGCTAGTTATATCCACTGTCTTGCAAACATTGTGATTCTATTTTTCTTAGTGGCTGCATAAAATTACTGTATATAAGAACCACATTTTACATATTTTCTTAGTTGCTGATGAACACCTACACTGGTTAAGCATCCTGGCCATTGGGAACAGTGCAGCAATAAACATGGGTGTACAATTATATCTGTGATATGTTGGCATAGAGTTATTCAAGTACATACCAAAGAGTACTATAGCACATTAATGCAGTGGGTCTGTTTATGGTTTTTTGATTGGCAGGAAATGGAATCTATAAGCAGTTTGTGGTTCCCTAATAGCTAAAGATACAGGATGCCCTTTGAAATACTGTATGAATGTGATTCATTTTTTCAAAGTTGTCTTTTAGTTATTACCCCATTTATTGGTTACATAGCTTCTTTTATTTATTCTTTATGAATCTCATATGTGACTACTGTAATTATATATTTTCTCTGCTCTCTTTTCTCTTTCCATCTCCTCTGGAATACCCTTATACCTTCTCAAAATTATGGCATCTTCTTATTCTTTATTATTATTAGATATGTACATGCACATACATTGTAAAATACAATCTCCTCAGTTCATTTAGTGTTGCTTATATGTATAGGATTTATTATTAGAATGATTTAGTTAAGTTTGTATGTATATGAGATTGGATAACCTATCAGGGGCTCATCTCTGAAGAAGAATTAATCTCCTTCTCTTAGCAGCCACTAATTACCTATAGCCCTTTATTCAGGAGTCTGGTATTGTGATGATTTCCCCATCATGTTGGTTTGATAATTCATTTTTAATATTTCAGTTTTTAGAATTATACTTAAGAGTAAACATTGTTTATTATATTTATGTATGGGTACATGTATGTATGATGTATGCAGATATATGCATGCCTGTGGAGGCCAAAGTACCACCTTTGAAAATCTGTTCTCAGTTTCTATCAAAAGCTCCATATATCCAACTGAAGGCATTATACTTTCGGAAAAAAAAACATTTTTGACCAGCTGTTCCATCTTGATGTCACTCTTTATTTATTCACAATATTAATCTCCTGTCCAATACATGCAGTGGTCAAACATTTACTTCTTCCATTCCATAGGTGTATGATAATTGAAAGTGATTGCAGAAAGAAGTGTAAATTGCAGCCAGTGCAACTGAGGGCACAAACTTGCAAGTTGATAGAATCTTTTAGTGGAAGAATCTGCCATATTATTTTGAATTGAAATTTAGTTTTAAAAATTTAATTCCAGTAATCTAATCTACTGCCTTGTCCATACAGACACCCTTTCTCTCATCAGCTAACCCCCAAACCCTATTCTCATTATATTCTTCACTTAGTTTGAGTAAACTAGTAGCATGGTGTAAACAAAGAGATGAAACTTGAAGAACAGACAGAACTACAAAGATTCATTCATTCCAAGGGAACATAAGTTTTTTTTTTTTTGTTTAAATTTTCCTTGTTTTGTATTTCTTGTTTGCTGTTTTTTTTTCTGTGACAGGGTCTGATGTGTTCCCAAGTTGGCCTCTAACTCACTATGTCACAAAGAATGATCCTGCATTCCTGATACGCACATCTTCATCTCCCAAGTGCTTGGATTATGGTGGTGTGTCACTGTCCTGTCTCAAACTCCATGCTCGTATGGCCTGGACATGGTTCATAAGCCATCCTAGAATATACAGACTTAACATACTTGCTTTGCTCTGTGTATACAATCGTCACACTCAGCAAGCACAGAAAATAGTCCTTCTGTAGGTGCAACTACAGCATGGCACGTCTTTGACACTTTCTAGAAGCTTTGACTGCTTGGGACTAGAGGTCACCTCACATAAATGACAAGAAGCAAATAAAGATGGTAGGTACCTAAGAGTTAAGAATGAAGGAGTTTGTAATTGTTGACTCACATTAAGGGGCCAGAGCAACAGTTCTCAGTCCGTGGCTTGAAATCCCTTTGGGTGTCACATACCAGACAACATGTACATCAAATATTCACAGTACAGTTCACAATAGTAGCAAAGCTACTGTTATTAAATAGCAACAAAATAATTTTATGGTTGGGGTCACCACAGTATGAGGAATTTATTAAAGGGTCACAGCATCAGGAAAATTAAGAACCGCTGGGCTAGACGGAAAGGAAGGAATCTAAAAGTCAGAGAGAGACAGCAGAAGAACAAGAAAAGTAAAGTCGTGTGGAAAGAGAAGATTTGGAAAAGTCTTCCTCAATTTGCAGTTATTCAGCCATGAGAACACATTTAATACTTCCTTT
Source organism: Microtus ochrogaster (assembly GCF_000317375.1). Lineage (NCBI taxonomy): Eukaryota > Metazoa > Chordata > Mammalia > Rodentia > Cricetidae > Microtus > Microtus ochrogaster. Next base: position 14,327,119 of record NC_022032.1, on the reverse strand, counting down.
GCCTTCAATAAATACAATCACAATTAAAAACACATTATCTGTGCATAACACATTGTCAGACTATATGTGGCCTCTTCAGCAAGCAGCCAAGCTTAAGTATTTAACTAAATGCTTACAAAAAATGTTAATCCTCTGGCAACAGTGTCTGGGAAATACGATTCTCAAAGCGAAGGCAGAAATAAATTATCACAATGGAAGGTGCAATCCTTACGTCATACTAACATGCAAAGATGAAAAAACACATACACAATGCTCGTAATTAAAATGAGATCCAGTGGGTGATCTGCTCTTAATAGAGACACTAGACACAGAGAATAATAGAACAAGATGGCTAGTTACTTTTGAATTTAAAATAAACAGCAATGTTTGGGTGTGTCATTTATAATTGAATGGAGAAAAATAAGAACAAAGGTACACTGCTTGCTACAGTTACGACCAAAATTCTCACCAGGTCACATAGCACACCTGCATGCACACGCAAACTCAGAAAACAAAAACAAACAAATAAACCAAGTCCTCACTTCCTGTTTACTTGAGGATTAGTATCTTGCATCAAAGCAAGCAAGCATAGACTCATAGCTGCAGTCAAAAATGGCCGGTTTGTATTTGATTTAAAGCCACAGGTCGAGTTACCTTGTAGTTCTCATATTGGAAGAAAAAACTAAAACACTTAGTAAAACAGTGAATATCAAGTGGTTACTGTTTATTTATTATAGGTTTATATTAGTTGGAATTATAACACTCCAAATTTTAAATCAAATACTATAACGTAAAAATATTGACAGTTCACACTCCGGAGCCCAAAGTTAAGATTCACCGCCAAAGCGATCAAAAGCCATGCAGAAGAGACAACAAAAGTAGGTACCATCATCACCTATCTATAAATAGTACCTGTCCCCTTTCTGTAGCCTAGACTCAGTTGTATACTACTCTATATGACAGTTGTAAATATCCGAAAGGCTTGATAATTGTGTGTCAGGGGAGAGAGAGACAGAAAGACACAGACAGAATAGAAAGAGACGGGAGAGAAGAAGACACAGTGAGGGAGAAAGAGAGAGAGAGAGAGAGAGAGAGAGAAAGAGAGAGAGAGAGAGAGAAAGGGGGGGAAACACACACATACACACAAAGACACACCCACACAGAGACAAGCACAGAGAGACATGTACAGACACACACAGAGAGACATGCATAGAGAGAAACATATAGAGACACAGACACACACACACACACACACACACACACACACAGTGTAGGGTAAAAGGGACAACTAGAACAAGAAACACCCCAATCACTGAGCATCCTGACTTTGAACCTAGAGTCAAAGAAACAACCCTGTATTTGAGAACCCTGTATTTGAGGTCTGGGCCAAGGAAAGAAACAACTTTATCCCTGACCCCAGGACCAAAGACATGCGCCCTGGCTCTGAAAGTAATGTCAAAGAAACCCACTTTGTCCCTAGAATCAGAGTCACTGAGAGAAATATGCCCTGGTTTTATGATTAGAGTCAAAAAGCTAAAAAGAACCAGTGAAAGAAACACAGTTTGGCCATGAAGTCAGAGCCCTCTCTGCCCCTAACCAGCTGAACTGACTAATCCCTAAGCAGGGAAAAGCTAACCAATCCCCCCTCTCCCTGGAAAATTCTGTCCCCTAAGAAGCCTTATATAAGCCTCCCCAGCACTTCAGTTAAGAACTGCCTTTAATCCCTCACTGGCAGAGGCAGCCACTCTTCTGGATTATTCCATCCTAAGTAAACCTCTTTCTCAAAAAAGTCTTGGGTGATGACCTTCATTCACAGGCTCAGAGCAGAAGAACCTGGCTGGGATGTCCCTTAGGGGACTGAGCTGAAAGACCTTGCTGAGATGCTCCCTAAGGGGCTTCAGCAAGGTGAGGCAGAATAGAAGAACCTTGCTTGCTAGGATGCTCATTAAGAGAGGCTAAGCAAGGCCAGCAGTGGGGGAGTAATAACTTTTCACGAGAGCCAGAGGAGATTACTACATTTCTGCAGGGCCATTCCCTTTAGAACAGTGTTAGCAGAAGACACATCTTGGGCCAGAGAAGAAGCAGAAAGCTCTGCTAGGATGTTCTCATAAGGGAACAGAGCAGAGCTCAGGTATGGCAGCTCTCTGATCTGAGCAGGATCCCTATATCTGGTGGGGAGACCATCCCTCACCATATCCCAGCTTTAGGTAGCCTAGTTTCCCAATAGTCAGGACACTTTTTCCTCCAGGGCTGAGCTGTCCTATTGCAGCCCCAGTCTCTAGAGCTGTTCTATTGTGGCTCTAGGTAGCCTGGCTTCCCTAGAAGTCAGGATATCCCAACACCACTTCTCTACCACACTCCCCTACAGAGAGACACACAGAGAGAAAACACCCGGAAAAAGACACATGGAGAGATACACACACAAAGGCACACATACATACACAGAGACACACACAGAGAAACAGAAAGGGCAACAGTGAAACAAAAAGACATGGCAGAGAGAGACATGAACAGAGAAATGTAGAGAGAGACATACACAGAGACACAGAGGTGAGAGAGACACCGAGGAGAGAAAGACAGACAGAAAACAGCAGAGAGACACAGAGGAGAGGCAGAGAGGAGCAAGACACAGAGAGACAAAGACAAAGAAAAACACACACTGAGGGCAGAGAAGTAGAGCAGGGCGAAGGCAGAGATTAAACAGAGATGGAGACATATACACAGTGATAAAAACATACAGAGACTGAGACAGATAGGAAAAGCAGAGGACACACGTTTATAAAGTACTAGTGTGTACCAAGGAATAAAGGGCTTAGTTATATTAAGATTTAATTTATTGGTTACAAGAACTTCATTTGAATTGAATGTCCTTTATTCAAGCTGACAACCCTAGTACTTAGGCTGCTCACTGACCTGGCTTCCAATCTGAGTTAAACATTCATATTCCTTCTGGTTCTCTCTTAATTTCATTTTAAATTGTCTGTCACACTGCTCTCCTTTTTTCCTGTTTTATATATCTTTTAGAGTAGTAAGAAAATGGATGCTGTTTCATTTCTCTGAGAACTTGCATTTTAAACTAATTACTTTTGTCAATGTAAAACACAATTCATTCTCCAAAGGAAGTAAGAGTTTATTAGGAGCTAAACATGAGTGACAATCAATGCTTGGGAAAATGGGTCCATGGTAACTCTTGAGAGTGTGCTATTGCTGGGCGGTGGTGGCGCACGCCTTTAATCCCAGCACTCGGGAGGCAGAGGCAGGCGGATCTCTGTGAGGTCGAGACCAGCCTGGTCTACAAGAGCTAGTTCCAGGACAGGCTCCAAAACCGCAGAGAAACCCTGTCTCGAAAACCCAAAAAAAAAGAAAAAAAGAAAAAAGAAAAAAGAGTGTGCTATTATGTCTTCTTTCATTGGTACTTATAAAAAAATCATAAATAAAAAACATTTACCAAGAAGTCAGACTACAATAGAACATCTAAAAATGTCACATTTATACTACAGACCTACAGACAATTTGGCCTTAGCTGAGTAGAACAGTGTGGTCTTGGGATGGAGTGATCCTATGCTGTGAATGGAGAGACAAATTATCTCAGGTGATCGTTAGTCCCTTGTATTAGCCATTTGCTTGAAGGCTCTGTGTCCAACTTTAGCATTAGTTGGAAAAGTGGGCGAACTTTTAATTCGTCACTCAACATAGAAGACCGACAGCTTCCACCAACCCTAAAGCCAAGACAGCTATCAAATTCCACCTGAGATCTACAGGGGAGGTTTCAAAAGGGGAAAGTCACTTTTCTCAAATAGGGTCTCATTATGTATACAAAATACTCATACTACTTATGAAAAGGTGATAGGTATTTTTTTCTTGGTGTCCTTTAATTTCTACAAATATATAAAGTGTGTATTTAAAGCTTTCTAATAGTGTCTTTCAACTATTTGACCTCTATTAGAATTTATGTGATAGCAAATAGAGAAGTGGCTCTATGAGCAAGTTCTCATATACTCTGAACCAAAATGGACACCCATTCAAACACCACATTATTTTCAAAAGAGCCAAGGCAAAAGGTCACATTGTCTACATTTCACATAAAAATATTAAAAGCCATATAGAATAAAGCTATAAAGAAAACGTTAGGCCATTACCCCTCACTAAACTCCAAGACACCCAGCATGGAGATATGAGATGGTTCAGTCTACACCTTATATTCAGAGCCCAGTATGAGCGCCAACAGAGTGAACTTCAATGCTCGATAAAGCACTATGCTCCTAGTAAAACACCTGTGAGGACTGAGCCCTAAGAAGGAGATTAGGAGAGCTACTACTATTGCTTCTGCATACTTAGGCACTTGCTATATTTGAATCATTTATCATGAGGTAGGTAGTTTTCAGAAGAGGATCGGGAAGACTTCTCCAAGAGATTTGGAGTTCATCATGATCTGGGAGGGGGATGAATAGGCTGGCTGGCTGGCAACTGTCTCATTTGTCACAGCTGCCCTTAAATACATGGCTAGACCTTTAATCAGACCACCCAAAATAAAACATCCCCACAGACTGCCTCCACCTCGGTGCTTCCTGAGAAGACCTCATACTTTCGGTCATCAATCACCAAGTCAGAAGATCAGCCTTCCACCCACAGAGGGACACATCATTTTTCAAGTGAAAACAATCAACCCCCACTTCCTCTATCCATTAACCATTGGATTTGTCTTCCTCAAGTCCAAGGTGATAGGTGATAGCAAAAAAAAGAAAAACAAAAGAAGAAAGGCATTTCTGTAAAACTCTGTGCGTGGTTTTCTTTCATTTCTGTAATAGACGAACAGTACAAGTGGTCAACAAAGAAAATCAATCAGTGCTTTTAAACCCAGAATTATCTCTTTGAAAAAAATAACACAGAGTCTAGTAGAGCTTTACACTAGCAAATGTCCCCAAATGTGAAGCTTGTTACCAGGGACCTTCCCTATGTAGTCAAGCTGATGAGTAGACAGTGGAACTGCATGCATTGCTACATGATACACAAGCCTTAGAAAAAAAACTGAGCAGGATAGCACTCACAGGAAGACATAGAGGAGCATGGCAAACTTTGTTGATGAGACAGAATGGGGTGGCAGAAAAAATAGTTGTTAAATATCGAAGAGGTCCCTACTCTACTATGAACAAAGCAACCTTCCCTGAGTAGCAGTAGATACAGAAACTTCTGCAAGATTTTGTTTTTGCAATGGTCCTCTAAGACACACCACTTTTTCCAAAACTTTTAAATTGTTACTTTCAATTACTCTGCTCCATAAATCATACTTTACTTGAGAAATTATTCTCCCCTGCAGGTGCAAAATCTCCTGCATGGAATACATATTTCCAACTCTAGTTTTTCATATTAAAATGTCTAAGTGTTTCAGCTGAAAGAGGATCTCTCATCTAGATGCACTTTTGCAAAGTAAAAATAACTTATTATTTAGAATATTTTTAAATAATTTAAAGTGTTAAAATTGCAAAAGTCTTTTTATTTTATTCTAGGGAAGAACTAATCGCAAATGTATTTAATCATAAAGAGAAGCAGTAGAAAAGATTCTTTTCCATGTTGAGCTATTACACCAAGTGCAGAATTTAGAAACTGCATCTTTTTATCTTGAGTTCACATCAACTTGTTTGCATAGTTCCAATGTATCTTTTCATGGACAAACTCCTATTGTTTTCTTTCTAAGTTCTACTTTCTAAGAGGTTCTGGATTTTTATGTTCTTTTGGGGTTTCATGATAGTATTCACACTGTCCTGAGATAGATGCCTTTTGACAAGTAAAATCTGATTTATTGACATGAATGGATATAGAAAGAGGTCTTCACAATGTAAATGATAAAAAGAAAATCTCCATTCAAAATTTATAACAATGTCAATCTAAAACTTCCCCATATATTGGAGTGGGGCCCACAATTTCTTTCCAACATATTATCCAAACTAGATTAAAAGGGTGCAAACTAGATGCTGGCCAACCTATTAAGAGTCAAGTCATCAATTCTGTGTGATTGTGCCATGCTTTAAATAGTGTGTTCAATGGGGTGGAGGGAACTTCTAATAGCTCTGACTATCAGGAAACTTAACCTCATATTTCAATGTTTAGACGAAAACAGATGAAAATATAGTAAGGAGTTTAATGGGAAATATGTAAATTTCTTCAGCAGTGACAGTGGATAAGGGATTATTTTGTTCTTATCAAGTTACTCAGATTGACCATTGAAGTGAATATTAGTTCTGGAATTATGAATGTATAAACATAGATAAAGAGGATTAAAGAGCCACAAAATGAGAAAGATTATTTTAAAAATTGGGTCTACTTGGGTTTGACCTAGAAGTAATCTAAACAAGTTTGGTGGAAGAAATCTAAAAATGTTAGGAAATTATGACATTGGCATCCCACACATGTTTTTCATCTCACAGGACAATCTGTAGTCACCTTTGGCCAGCTTTCATTGTATCAAAGGTTTGTGCCTGTTCCTGCAACAGAGAGGATCAGAACGCAGCCAGCCAAACTAATAAAATATCTAGATTCTATCCTCACTTCTGACAGTCTAGTGCCAAATAAACTTTATGAGACATTCTCCAAAAACAACATACATGATGCTTTCTGGTTTGGAGAATAGCAAACAGTGAAGTGTGAATGAAATTTTTTTCAATGAATTGCAAATGCTGACATCAATTGGATAAAAATACTAGTTGTGTGCAAGAGGCAAAAATTGAGCCTAAGTAGCACTAGGCACTTATTAAACTCCTTGTTTACTTGGCACATTGATCTGTTCATGAGAACAACTCAATATATACTTGGCAATTAAATAAAAAAAGATGAGTGCATTTACATATGGGGATTTTACATATCAGTTTATCTGAATATATTTGTGGTATAAGAAGTATCGATTTCTTAAATTTTAGAAGCCTAATGTTTTACTAATCACTACTTAAATCCTGAAAAACTTCATTTTATTTCCATTTAACTGCTAATCTTTGAAGTGAGAATAAGCGTGAGAGCAATGGGCCATATTTGGGCAGTTTAGGAAGTCTGAAGATACTGCCTTTTGTTCCAATATGATTATTGAATAAGTTGATACTATTCTGGTAGATTTCAATGGCTTGTTAGGGAATGTTTCCTATGCTCTTATCATTAAAAACATTGCCATCATTTAGAAGGATCTTGCCATTTTTAAAGTTCTCCCATGAGTCAGAGAGATGGCTGAGCTGTCAAAAGCACATGCTCAACTCATAATGAGAAGCTCATAATCAATGGCTTCAGCTCTAGGACATCCGGAATCTTCTTGCACACAAGTGGCCTACACTCACACGTATACACACAACATACACATTAAGAGGGCGCCTGAACTGGCCTTGTCCCGTAGTCAGACTGATGACTATCTTGAATATCACCATAGAACCTTCGTCTGGTGACAGATGGAGATAGAGAGAGATACCCACATGGGAGCATTGGACTGAGCTCCCAAGGTCCAGCTGAAGAGCAGAAGGAGGGAGGATATGACCAACGAAGTCAGGACCACGAGGGGTTGGTCCACTCACTGAGACAGTGTGCCTGAACTAATGGGAGCTCACCAAATCCAGCTGGACTGGGACTGAATGAGCATGGTATCAAACTGGACCCTCTGAATGTGGCTCATAATTGAGGCACACTGAGAAGCCAATGATAATGGCACTGGGATTTGTCTATACTGTATGTACTGGCTTTTTGGGATCCTATTCTATGTGGATGCATACCTTCCTAAGCCTGGATGGAGGGGGGAGGGCCTTGGTATTGTTTATAAAGTAGTAAAAAATTATCAGAAAAAAAGCTTTACCAAAAAAAAAAAAGAAACTAAAACTAAAACTAATTCTTACAATAGCAGATTTCTCCTGGGAGATACATCATTGGTATACCTTTCTATTTTCTAGAACACTTTCTTTGTCTACAGACCATGTATGTATTATTTATTTCTCTAGTGTCTTTGACTGACTTAAAAAGTGAAGAACTGATGGAGGAGGGTCATCTGTCTATTGGTTAATAAAGAAACTGCCATGGCCTTTGATAGGACAGAAAATTAGGTAGGCAGAGTAGACAGACATAATGCTGGGAAAAAGAAGCCGAGTCAGTCAGTCGCCATGATTCTCCTACCCCAGACGGATGTAGGCTAGAATCCTTCCTGGTAAGCTACCACTTCTTGGTGCTACATCGATTATTAGAAATGGGTTAATCAAGATGTGAGAATTAACCAATAAGAGGCTAGAACTAATGGGCCAGGCAATGTTTAAAAGAATACAATTTGTGTGTAATTATTTATTTTCTGTCCTCTGCATGGCTGCAGTTCTGCAATGGGTCCCCTAACTTACTTATATCCTGAAAAAAGAATCAACCAGAATTGATCAAGAAGAAATGAATTCAATAAAGCATCACAACCCCACACTCAATGAGGAAAATAAAATTTGATGATTGAAATCATTGTCTTGGTACTAAATGATAAGTAAAATTGAATTTCCGCATTTGTTTGTTTATTTTGTTTACTGGGAAAGGGTAATAGGTGTCTATCATGCCATGCCCGAGGAGATGAGAGAACACTGTTTTGGAAGTTGGTTCTCTCTTTCCATCATATGGAGTTTGGAGATCCAACTCCTGTTGTCAGTTTTGACAGCAAGCCTCTTTAACATAGAATAGAATTTAACATGAATAGAATTTTTTGAAGTCTTATTTATTTTTCATTGATAGGTGTTTGATGTATGTATTTGTGTGCATCACATGCATGTCTGGTGCTTACAGAGCCTAGGGGACCGTGTCAGAGCCTCTAGAACTAGACTTATAGGTGGTTACAAGCTGCTGTGTGGGGCTCAGAGTCAAACTCTGGAAAAGTAGCAAGTGCTCTTAACTGCTCTCTAGCACCCATTAGATTTTTATATGATTTTGAATGGGTTTTTGATACTTAAGATTTTTTCAGTTGGTTTTTATTCCTTAAAATTTGCACGCATATATACAATGTATCGTGATCATATCTAGTCCTAACTCTATTCATCCTGCTTCCTCCAAGATCTTTGTCTCATCTCACTTCAAACTCCATGTCCTCCTTTTAAAACCATTTTAATTTTACAAATTCCCTGAGTCTGAGTAGTTCTGTCCATGCGTACATGAGTAGGAGTCATTCACTGAGGCCTGGAGAATCTACCAGTGGTCACACTCCTAAAAACATGTGCCTCTCCCTAGGCACAGTAGATAATAACTTCCATAGCTTTTCACCTAAGGGCCTCCAGAGCCCCTACCCTCTGTGCTGGAAATTTTAACTGACTTATCTTGTACAGGTTTTATGCAGGTACTGAAGCTCTTATGAGTTCATGTGTGCAACAGCCATATTAAGTCCAAAGGACACAATATCATTTAACATCATTTTCCCCATCCTTTGCCTCTTACCATCTTTCTGACTCATCTTCCATAATGTTCCCCTAAGCCTTGTGGGCCAAAGGTTAGTCTAGATGTTCCACTTATGACTGAACACACATAGTGCCTTATTCTCAGCTTTGAACAATTATGAGTCTCTGCAGTAACCACTACTCACGGCAATAAGAAGCTTCTCTGCCCAAGGCTGGGAACAGCACAAATCTATGGATATAATCATTATTATGTAAATTTGAAGTTGTGAGCTTAATGATTATTAGAAATCAAATATCCATGTTTAGTTAAAATGCTAGCATAAGATTTTGAAATATTTTTAATTTAATGGAAACCAAATGCTTATAAAATAATTGCACAGAACGGCTGTCTTGAGTAAGCATTCATCACCATTTGGAGCTGCAAACCTGGGTATGCAGATAGCCAGGTGCTGGGAAGAAGGGCTGAGTAAATGTTGTTTCATGAAAGCCAGATGCCGGGCTCTCAGGCAATCTTGACATAAGTAAGAAAATTGAAAGAGAAATTTAAGCTAATAGATAAAATCATAGATTACATTAAGTAAATGATGAAACAGCCAGAGTTGAAAGTGAGGTTGCCACTAACGCTAAATCATTTTAACTATATTTTTAAAACAATTTTCTGCAATTTTCTACTCTTTCTGGTAGTTATCAAAGATGATCACAGCAATTTCGTATGAGATGTTCAACATTTTTCCCCCACGACATTGATTAAAACTCAATGGCAAATATTGTGAGCTGCCCCCATGCGCGCCTGAAAGCAGATCATCATTGCAACAAATTACTAAATCTTTCTGCTGAGGCAATGAACCACAATCAGGCACTTGAAGTGAAAGGAGACTGCACTGAGCAGATGATAGGATGCTGAGTACATCCAGTGTCACTTTAGGTAGCAGTTTGGATGTGCTCACAATTTGTACTGGAGGGAGCAGCCATGAGCTTTTAGCAGTGCTTGAGGGTGGAGAACAGCAGTGTCTGCTTAGGGTTGGGCACACATGAACTGGCTCTGAGGTTTAGTCCCAGGAATGTCTCAAATCTCCAGTATGAGCAGCTTCTCAGATAGCATCAATCTACTAGATGGTAATGACTGGTACATTCATCAAATAATTATAGAGAGACAGAGAGACACCATGAGCAAGAAAGGATGGGAAAGAAAGATGAGGTAGAAAGTTAAGGTGGCAGAGAGGAAAAGAAAGAAGAGAACTGACAGTGATGATGGAAAAAAAATCAAAGCAGAGGGAAGGTGGGGGGAGAAAGAGAAGGAAGGGGTAGAAGAGGGGAAAGGAAGAAGAAAAGAGGAAATTAAATAATTAAAAAATAAATTCCCTACCACAAAAATACTACTGCCCATCAAAAATTAAATAACAAAATTTTTAAAAAGTATAGTATCTGTTGTAAGGAATCGGAAGTCTATCAGTAAATACAGTAATGAACATCAGAAAGGGTTATTACCTACTCAGTCACTACGACAGTAAGTGTGTGACCCTCATCTCAGAGTTCTGTCGTCAATGATTTATTAATTGAGGTTTTGTCAACAGTGACCTACCATGATTAAAATCAGAAACGGGAATCAGAAAGATACTGTCACAGAGATAAAGATCAAAACATCAGTTTCTGATCCTGAAACAAATATTTTTGAGACGTACTCTAATTCTAAGCATTAGGTAAGTGCTAATGTCACTTATTCAATAACCTCTCAGAAATTACTGATGTAAGTGGAGGGAAACATAAAAATAAGGGGATAAAAAGAGAAATAAGAAAAGAAAAAGGCAGATACTTCACCTAATGGTGTGTATGTTTTTAAGTGAAAGTGATCTAAAATACTTCCTGTGCCAAAGCTAGGCTGGTTCCTATTATGAACGGAAACTGTATCTTATTCGGTAGATCTCATTTGACAAGGTATTATTAGTAAAATCAGTGGTTATTTAAATCCTTGGGTTTCCTTATGGTTCACTGACTTTCATTTTTAATGTATTGGCTTAATATTTTATAGTATTAGATTAATGGATTAATCTACATATATATAATTACTCCTGGATTAATTCTGTACCTTTAATTTTTGTTTATTTCATCTGTACTTATTATGCAGTTTCCAGGATTTGAGTAGTATATAAAGGTGACAGACTTCATCACCTTTATATATAATATAATAAGTATGCCAATATTTGCAGGGCACTATTTGACTCTGTGATTGATGAGATATGTCAGTCTAAGCCACTGTAGTGGGTCTGTTTATATTTTTCCATTTATAGCAAAGTAAGGACATTTTGTTTAGCTGTATATAAGACGGAAAGATAGATGAAATAGTAGTGATGTACCTAGTTTCTTTGCATTGTCCTCTCTTCTCTAGTTTTCTTTTCTTTCAGAAGATTTGGTTAAGAGAAGGAAATACTGACCCAGAGGAAAGAAAGACAATCAGTTGACAGGTGAGTTGAGTAGCAATAGATTGCTTCTAAAGCACTTTGCAGAAGCATTCCACCTTCCCAACATCAACTTCAGCTAAAAAGCATATCAAGTGAACCAAATACTCCTTTCAACATTTCCAAATAGTCTCCTCATTTTAAAAATAATCAGGTTTTAGGCACTGATTGTGGAAGTTGCAATTGCTTACGACTCTCCTTAGAATCCATTACTGGAACACCAAGGGCAGGAATGCCCAAAGACCAAACAGGGCTTTGCTTGAATACTGACTTGTATCTAGCTTCTGTACATTCCTTAAACTGAGTTTTCTTACTTTCTCTGACACAAGGTCCCAAAGAGTTCCATGAAATCATACAGTAAAATAAAATTTCCCCAAAGCTAGCAGAATCTTCCTGAAATTAATTACTTTAACAAAAACTCATTGTAAGTTATGGCTAAGAATAAACTTGCATACTCTTTGATGTGAATACAATTGTTAGCAGTGTGCACTCAAAATAGTTTTAGTTAGATTCTTTCTATGATTTATGCTGAGAAAATGTACTTATTGGATCATATTTTATTCATTTGGTACTTTTCCCATGGTAAAGCAAAAATATGGATCACTAGACGCCAGCTATCATATTAACCACACTTGCATCTGCTCGGTACCATTCACTGTCCAATGAATGCGAAACAAAGCAAATAAGTAGACAATGATTTCATTATTAAATCAGCTCTATAGGAGAGAAGACGAATTAAGATTGGAGGTGGGAGAATGCAAGATAATGTTATCCAATGACTAAGAAACAGCTCATAAGAACTTCTCAGCTTTTATAATCTTTCAAGTGAATCATTTGATCCCCAGATAATGTATGCTAATCTATAAGGAAACTGACCAGAAGATCAGAGCACACATAAGGGTACTTAAGGAATAAAGCAATACACAGCTGAGAACACCACCATCGTTAGATAGTGGAGACTGCGTTGTGCTAATCTGCCCTCTCCTCCCAGCCTTATAGGATTAATACTGTTGTCTTTTTTAAGCTCTGTACATAAACTCTGCAATCCATGAGTTAGAAGTCACTGATAAATAATCCATAAAAGCAAACCTACCTTGAAGTCAAAAGATTCTAAGGTGGAAGAACAAATTTAAGTAGTGATAGATACTTCGCAAAAATCAAGTGAATTCATACTTCAGAAATGAAGCAAAACTTCAATATTTTATGTCCTGCATGCTTATCTCCCAGGAGACCAAGTTGCCACCTGAGCTGGTGTAGGATCTGTTGGCTTCCAGGTTCTTGGGAAAAGATGAGCAAGCTTCCCTACATTACTTCATCACCACTTGGGATATTATGTTTTACTTCCCTTTAAACGTTGTATATTAAGATGTTCCCCTCCGAAGTGGAAAGTTTTAATATTAGAGGAAACTACTAGACAATAGCCCTAGACAGACTAAGATTCCTGGGGTTCCCACTTACATCTAACATCTGGAGTAAGGACAGTTTTTGAAAGCTATACTTTGAACTTGTGGTGTCTGCCCACTTCTAAGAGTCAGTAGATGTTAGAATATGAAAGTCAAAAGTCAGTGTCGAGGGTGCTCACAATTTCCGCTTCTGTTTCCTGAAGTACACAACTTAAGGACTGATGATTTGAATTATGCTAATATGTAAGTATCTGTAACTTGAAAATACCTTCACTGCCATTGTCTCTGTCCACAGCTGTATCTGTATCACCTAGTACAGTGCTGGCATAGTAGGAAGCATGTGGTGGATTCATTATCCGGCCGCAGCCTTCTAGGGAAGAAAATAGGGACAATTAAATGCTTTGATACTTTTAAACAGTTTCTTTTTACTCTAGATTTTCCCAATGTGTATTATACCCTGTTACGTTAGTTACATCTGTAACCAGAAAGAATATGGGATTTTCTTAATGTATTGGATGTGGATTCTTTTAAATTACAATTTTGAAAATATTTAGTTTTAATTTTAAATTATGGATATGTGTGTGTTTGTGTATGAGTAAGTACATGTGAGCATAGTTGCCTTATAGTCAAGAATATGGTGTCAAATCCATGAAACTGGAGCTATAGGCAATTGTAGCTGCCTGACTTAGGTGATGGAACAAATTTGGGTCCTCTGTGAGAGCAACATGCAACCTTAAACCACAGAGCCATCTCTTCAAACCTCAAATCCCCAATATTTGATTATATTAAAATCTAAAATGATACCTCTATGTAAATATAGACCATGTTTTAAAGTCTTTAAAATTTTTTTCAGAACTATATTTTAAAATAGTTTTTTTCAGAATTTCTTACAGTATATTTTAAAGTATATATTTTCGTAGTTGTCCTCAGGCACCATCTTATTTTTGTTTCATGAACATTTTATTTTTATCTTTTACTAGCCTTTATGAAAAGCTTATTGCTGATGAGCAGTGCGCGCACGTGCACACACACACACACACAGAGAGAGACAGAGACAGAGAGACAGAGAGAGACAGAGAGAATGTACCAAGATTTTTGCAAACTTAATAACATTACACAGATTTGGGAGTTGTGACTAGGGTCATGGAACACTTCTTCCTTGTGCTGGACCTCCACTGAATCCTGACATTTCTGAGGTGTAATACCAGGTCATCCTCATGCCACAGCAAGACTCCTTCTCCCAAGGAATCAACAAAGCATTTTCCTAACAAAGGCAGCTTGCTCCCTAAGTCTTCTTTCCCTATCAGTCTTGAGAACTCAATTTTCTCCCTCATTACATTCTCCCATGAGCAAAACAGTTATAGCTCCTTGCAAATACTTTTTATTAATTCTCTGCTTGAACGTTAGGTGAAAGATATGCCCAGTGTTACACAAGTCCCCTTTCTTGGTTCAGATTCTGCTTTATCTTTCTAACCCAGGGATGATCTGACTCTCCCTGAAGATCCCAAAGGGTTTGTTTATAGACGTTTCCTGTTGTTTTCTCTCTTCTTTGAGAGATTTACTGCCCATAATGGTCTTCCTTGCATTCCGGATCAATAAACAGTCCCCTCACACTACAAATGTTCTATCGTGAGGTATAGCAGGACATACTGACATATTTGGTCCAAGCAAAAGAGACTTTAGTCTTTACTTAGGAAGAAAAATCAAAGATGTTCAGTAAATTCCCATTTGGAATCTGTGGATACCTCTTTGATTCACTGTTGCTTCCCTTGCTCTGATCTTCAGCTAGCTTCCCTAACTATGAGGTTAAGTGCATGTGTCATTTGCTAGAAACATTTAACTGAACTAATATGCAGAGGTTTTCCTGTTTGTGAAAAGGATGGATGAGAATGTAGATAACCCTGTGTCTGATGTTGATGTTACTGATTGCGGTGACATCACAGTCTGGTTTCCTGAGCAGAAAGAGTCAGATACGTTATAATCTTTATTAAACTTTTGTGTTTGACAATTTAGTGCACATATATAATACAGTCTGATTACTCTAACCTCCTACTCTCTTTATCTTTCTTCTACTCTATAAACACTTTTCTTACTCTCATGTCCTTTATTTTTGTTTTTGTGACCCTTTGAGTTTAACCAGTACCTTCCGCGTATGTGGGTTTAGAACAGAATGAACCCAACAATGGGTAAATCACTGAAGGTTATGAATGCCCTCCCCTAGGATATACCAGTATCCAAATGTTCAGAAGGATGTGGTGGGGTCCAGTGAGTTACGCT
This sequence comes from Microtus ochrogaster, assembly GCF_000317375.1. Lineage (NCBI taxonomy): Eukaryota > Metazoa > Chordata > Mammalia > Rodentia > Cricetidae > Microtus > Microtus ochrogaster. Next base: position 14,311,624 of record NC_022032.1, on the reverse strand, counting down.
CAAATCTATGATTGGCTGTGCTGCTAAACTTATAATTATATCTAATTCTTAGATAGTCCCTTAAAACTTTATATCAAGGATATATATCTATCTATACATTTGAGAGATGACAACCTTAGAACATTTTAGCAGTACCTTCATCCCATGATATCTGCTGGTGATTAGTTCCAGGTTCTCCACCTTCCACTGCATAAATAACCCATGGATATTCAAGTCCCTGAAAAAAATGACACATTTGCATGTTACTAACTCACATCTTCCTATATGTTTCAAATTACTCAAAAGGCATAGTATAATGTATGTAATATATAATGTATGTTATATCCATAGTTGTGATTATATATGGGATAATGAAAAGAAAAATGATCTATACAAGTCCACATGATGTAGGTTTTTAAAATTAATCTGTGATCTGAGGCTGGCTACAACCATGAGTTCAGAATTCAAGCAGATTAGTGTTCAATAATATATTCTTTGAAACTCTTTCTCTCTAAGTTTTGTCTTAGCATTACTTATGAATGTTTGTACTTTCTCATAAATGCTCTAAAAGTGTTAATCAAAACCATGAGAGCATCCATTTGCCAAGGGATTAATCACCTTTCAGAGCATAACAGGAATAATTTTGGAGTTCTGTATATCAAACAGAGATATTCATCTTTTATCAACAGAAAACTTATTTTTAAAGAAATAATTATGCATGCTGATGTACAATATTTATTTGTCTACTCCTTTATGGGAAAACTTCATGGATTTTGTCACTCATAGGAGCCTGTTTAATAACAGCTCTTATACATAGCAATCTGCTCCCAAACTACTGGCATATCCCCTGGTTTATCAGTGTTCCCCAAACCATAACAAATTCATATAATCAAGGTTTCTAGGCATATTTACACCGTCCTTCAACTGGTGTGGTGTGCAAGAATTTCTTCGTGTAGGCCAGGGTGTATGGTTTTAGCGAACCCCAGAGAGAGCATACTGAATAACACTGAATACAAAAGAAGCAGCAGAATAAAATGTTTCTAGTCCAGAGGGGTGGGAAGAATGGAGCCTTTTTCCTTCTCCTTTCTCCTGCCTTTCTCTTCCATTTAGATCCTCAGCTGGGGGGATGGTGTACCCATGGAAGTATGGGTTCTCTCCTCTTTTGTTGAACCATATGCCAGATGGATGTCTTTACAAACTTCAGCAAAGCCCACCAGAAACAACCAGTTTCTCAACCTGTAAGCAGTCAAGTTCACACTGATTCCAAAATGCAGGTCATTGATAGCTGACACCTCCCCAACATTGAGGACAAAGGAGGGTGACTTCCCCACTAACTGCAAGATTCTGATCTCCTGGAGATTCTTCACACTTGGCATGCTCCATGTGCCTCTGCTATTCTGGGCTTCTGAACTCCTACATGGCTTCAGTTTCATCTGTGGCGGTCTTTAATCTTCCTTTTCATCAGATACAGGATCTTAATCTTGTCACCACTTCCAGCAGAAGTACAAGCTCTTGAAGGATTTTAGTAATGTGAAAACTTCATTTTAGTCACAAAATGGCTCGTGTTGCAGCTTATGCCACTTTGGTCTCCTACTCCTTTCATCTCCAGCTGTACTCCTTTTCCACCTCCTCCTCACTCTGAAAAAAAAATGCTTCGTGGTTTCTCAAGAGAAATAGATTATCTCTCTTATATGACATCCATATTCTGCAAATATCATAAACACAGCACTTGCCAAAGTCAATTTGCTCCTTGCATTATAAGTAAAAAATCTTCTTTGTCCATGTTCCAGAGGATGCCCACTTCCACACACATATGGACAGCACTAACCAGACTTAGTAAGGGGGAGGGCACATAAAGCTTAGAGGGGGATATGTTGTAGGGCAGGTAGGGGAAAGGGTTCTGGGGGGAAGTTGGAATGGAAAATGGGATGGATATGACCCAAACATATTGCCTACATGTATGACATTCTTGAAAATTAATTATAAATATTATATTTAAAGACATTTTCATTTAAGTACTTTACATTCATGCATGCCTAGTAGCCACCAATTTGTAGTGCCCCCTCCTCCTACCTCATTCAATTCCTTTCCCAGATTGCTTTATTTCTACTTTATATATGCATGTGTGTATGGTGTGCATTGGTGTGAATATATATGTATATATATATGATTTTCAAAATGCATGCACTCATATAGACCTGAATCAACATATGGAATATTTATTTCTGAGCTTAATTAATTAAGCTTTACTTAATATTATCAATCTCTATAATTTCATTCTTTATGGCTCGATGAAATTTCATTGATTATATAAAAGCATTCTATTGTTATAGAAAGAAAATATGTTTGTTTATTTTCTTCAGAACATAAAAATGAAGAAAGGTAGTGTTACTCAAAATCCTGTTACTCAGCAACAGCTGCATTAACATTTTGGGATATCTAATTTTTAATAAATAATAATACATTAATAGTTATTATTTAATTATTCAGGGAGAGAGCCGCTTGTTGGTTATCAGCTGCTTAGCCCTGAAATAATCACACAGAAACTGTATTAATTAAATAACTCTAAATTAGCTCTAGTTTCTTATTGGCTAACTCTTTCATATTGATTTAACCCAAACCCATTAATCTGTGCATCACCAAGAGGTCACGGCTTACCAGCGTCTGTCTCCATTGGCGGCTGCATGGCTTCTACCTGACTCTGCCTACTTTCTCTCAGCATTCAGTTTAGTTTTCCCTGCCTACCTCTGTTCCCTGTGCAGGCTCAACACAATTTCTTTATTAACCAATGGTATTCACAGCATACAGAGGGGAATCCCACATCATTTAGTAAATACAATAAGTGCATTTCACAGACATATATTTATATAAATGACATTTTATTGGAAATTATAACAAATTTCCTTTATCAATTGTCATTTTTCCATATAATAATTCTCATATGCTAATATTAATAAACATAAAATTTCATTATATGAATATTTTTCAACTTCTCAAAATAGTAATATATATGTAAAATACTTTTTATAAATTCTTTTGCTTACTCTACAACACATGGGCACAGGAGACCACTTCCTACGTATAACCCCAGCAGCACAGACATTAAGGGCAACATTGAATAAATGGGACCTCCTGAGACTGAGAAGCTTCTGTAAAGCAAAGGACACTGTCACTAAAACAAAAAGGCAACCCACTGACTGGGAGAAGATCTTCACCAACCCCACAACTGACAAAGGTCTGATCTCCAAAATATATAAAGAACTCAAGAAACTAGACCGTAAAAGGCTAATCAACCCAATTATAAAATGGGGCACTGAGCTGAACAGAGAATTCTCAACAGACGAAGTTCAAATGGCCAAAAGACACTTAAGGTCATGCTCAACTTCCTTAGCGATCAGGGAAATGCAAATCAAGACAACTTTAAGATACCATCTTACACCTGTCAGAATGGCTAAAATGAAAAACACCAATGATAGCCTTTGCTGGAGAGGGTGTGGAGAAAGGGGTACACTCATCCATTGCTGGTGGGAATGCAAACTTGTGCAACCACTCTGGAAAGCAGTGTGGCGGTTTCTCAGGAAATTCGGGATCAACTTACCCCTGGACCCAGCAATACCACTCTTGGGAGTATACCCAAGAGAGGCCCTATCATACAACAAAAGTATATCCTCAACTATGTTCATAGCAGCATTGTTTGTAATAGCCAGAACCTGGAAACAACCTAGATGCCCTTCAATGGAAGAATGGATGAAGAAAGTATGGGATATATACATATTAGAGTATTACTCAGCAGTAAAAAACAAGGACTTCTTGAATTTTGCATACAAATGGATGGAAATAGAAAACACTATCCTGAGTGAGGTAAGCCAGACCCAAAAAGAGGAACATGGGATGTACTCACTAATATTTGGTTTCTAGCCATAAATAAAGGACATTGAGCTTATAATTCGCAATCCTAGAGAAGCTAAATAAGAAGGTGAATCCAAAGACAAACATATAGGTATCCTCCTGAATATTAACCTTCATCAGGCGATGAAAGGAGACAGAGACAGAGACCCACATTGGAGCACCGGACAGAAATCTCAAGGTCCAAATCAGGAGCAGAAGGAGAGGGAGCACGAGCAAAGAACTCAGGACCGCGAGGGGTGCACCCACACACTGAGACAATGAGGATGTTCTATCCGGAATTCACCAAGGCCAGCTGGCCTGGGTCTGAAAAAAGCATGGGATAAAACCGGACTTGCTGAACATAGCGGACAATGAGGACTACTGAGAACTCAAGAACAATGGCAATGGGTTTTTGATCCTACTGCACATACTGGCTTTGGGGGAGTCTAGGCAGTTTGGATGTTCACCTTACTAGACCTGAATGGAGGTGGGCGGTCCTTGGACTTCCCACAGGTCAGGGAACCCTGATTGCTCTTCAAGCTGATGAGGGAGAGGGACTTGATCGGGGGAGGGGGAGGGAAATGGGAGGCGGTGGCGGGGAGGAGGCAGAAATCCTTAATAAATAAAAAAAATAAATTCTTTTGCTATTATCAACACCATGAAAAGTAACAATCTCATAATAACAAATTTCATATAAATATAGGTTGATGGTACCCTTTTAGGTTTAAAGAAAAATAGTGCATTCAGCTACTCATCAGAGCAAAACACAATGAAGATTTAAGTAAGAATCAACTTTTAGAAATTGAGTAGCTTAAGAATGCCATTTGCAGGACCTATGTTTTGGATCTACAAGAAGAAATCACTAAAAATATATAGAAAACTCCTGAACAATAGTTGGCCAGTTTATTCTGAGACTTTTCTTAAACCATTATAGGGATTTATGCACCTAAATTGTTATAATAAGAAAATTTATCTCATCCAAATACACCGACATATATAACACATATGTATCTATGCTAATATAATGTGGAAATTTAAGACTACTTTACTCAATATGGAAAAAATAAATATATTTTTATATGTACATAGTTCTTTATTAAAGAAAGATAGTGGGAAGTAATTCTATTAAAAAGTTTGAAAATATTTAATTTTCAACAGGGTAAAGATAACATTTAAAAATTATTTTTGCTATAGAGAAATCTTATGTTTCTCTAATGATCTATTTAATTTTTATTTTCCAAAGTTGCATCCCATATAAGAAATCTTTTCCCTGTTGTGATAATTTCAAGAAAGCTCAGAGACAAGTATTTAATATTGTGGCTTACATTTGCATATCCATTTCTTTGGCTTGAATTCTTTATTTCTGTTGTACTGCACTATTACTTTTATATAACTTTTGTTTTATAAACAAATCTCAAGAAATAACAGACTTTATGTTTAGCAATATCTGTGATAAAGCAATTGTTTGTTGTTCTTTTTATCATGCTTTCCTTGAGAAAAAGTAATTGTTAAATAATGTAAAAGAAAATAGTACCCAAGTTTATAAGCTAAACCTTGACCAATTGAATCATAATATAAAGAAATGCTTCAATTACTTTAATTATAGTTTCAATTGTCTGTTATTTTGAGTTTGTCTAAAGGAAATAGAAAAGGAAAATCAAATTACACATCATTAGACATTTTTAAAATGTCTTGATTCACTTTTTTGTACTCAACTATACCATCAAATTACTAAGATATTTAAAAACTAAAATTCGAAGAATTTACATGAATGCTGTTACTATTGACAAATTATATTTTCTCTTCCAACGCATCTATTCAAAATACAATTCTTAATCATGAAAGTATAAAAATATGAATGTGAGCAAATGAGATAAAAATATGATCCTTATCTTATAACTCAAATGCCACCTGGGCATTTTAAGAGAAAACGTTGTTTGTCTGATGGGGAACCTCCTTCAGCCAATGTCCTTTGAGATGTTGGACCAGGTTGGGTGTGGCCTTGGGTATCAAAATGCACATGGGTCAACCAGCTCTCTCTCTTGTTCCCCACTCACCACACCTGGATGTTGGATTCCGTTTTGTTCCCCATTGTGATCTCTGAGTTCCCCTTTAAAAAAATAACCCTTATTATTCCCTATTTTGGGATAGTATGGGATTTCTTTATTCTTGTTCCCTCCCATCTGATGTGTTCCCGTTCCTCTGGTGCCCAACATGGGGCTCGAACAAATGACCCTGAGATTAAGAGTCTCATGCTCTACCAACTGAGCTAACTGTAAAATATGACATTTAATTAGCTTAGGGTTCTGTGTTGTGAGACATGATTGCTCCTGGCAGCACCGATCTATTCCCAAGAGAATGTTGAGCACCAAAGACACTTCACTTGGAGCTTGTTTTCTTCTTGGCAAAACTGGCCTTTGGACAAGGAACTACCTATGCCTCGACCACTGACAAAACACATGGTGTCTGGACTTGACAAGCTGGATACAATAAAAGAGAGTGTCTAACCTTGCCAAGACAGGGTAAAAAGGTTTTAAATTCTTTCCTGCCTCTAAAAGTGGTCTGTCAGTTATTCTAGGCCTTAGCCAAAGTTGCTTGATCCAACATTGCAAATGAGACTTTGGTGATTGCCCAGGTAGGCAGTTGTCTCTGTTATCTACTCCACATTTTGAAAGCTGCCTAATTGCACTTCCTGCCTACTCAAGTAATATTATTGCCCTTCTCAGGCTTTTGATGGAGCTAAAGACTAAATAGTCGTGGTTTCTTTCCTCTTATGACTTAGTCAAGACATTTCTAATACAAGACTTAGACTTTTTCGGATAAAATAATTATTAAAACATCTATTATATGTTTCTTGCTTAATATTGTTTATTCTTGTTGCAATCCTAATTTTTATACTTGATATGTGTTCTTATTGAATACAGTTTTGTATTTGATTTGGAAATCTCTTATTTAGACAAAAGGGGAACATAATGTGGAACCTCCTTCATTCAATGGCCTTTGAGAGACTGGTCCAAGTTGGGCATGGTCTAGGGTACCAAAAATCATGTGGGTCTGACTGCTCTCTTTCTTTTGCTCCCCGCTCACCACACCTGGATGCTGGAGTTTGTTCCTGTTACCCACTGTGATCTGTGAATTCCCCTTTAATAAACAACACCTTATTATACCCTATTAGGAGCTAGCATGGGATTTCTTTATTTCCCTTTTCCCATCTCACACTTCACCTTCATCAATTATTCAGTTAATGAGAATTTTCATTCTTCCACATTGAGAGATCATTATGCTAGCAGTACAAAATCATACAAAATATAAGCATATTGATACACGAAAAACAGGGCCATTGCATTAGAAGTCATAATAATAGAATGTGGCTGAATGGTGAAAGCTTTTTTAGTGGAGCCCTCTTAAGCTGCATTGTATATTTTTGGTTGTGAGCCTAGCCTTTAATGGCTGAACCATCTCTCTAGGCCTAGAACCATGTTTAGAAGGAGGTGTTGTTTGGAATACTGATAAGACTATTCCAGACAAGACATACTGGATATGTTAGGAAAAAAAAATCTTAATTCTTTACTAAACTTTGCTAACTTAGATCTTGACTAAAAGAAAAAGTATTGGATGAATGCTGCCAGTCATTCAGCTCTTAAAAGCAAGGCTAAATTGTTCTTAGGCACAGCTGTCCAATAGTTTTCTGTACAGGAGTTTCCACTGCTTCTCACCAAGGCTATATTGTTGTATTGATTGCTGTAAGCTCTGCAATTTCTATTCTTTCTGTCCACCATCTCTTTGATGCTCTGGTTCAGAACCTAACCTCACCTGCTAGGCATCCTGCTGGTGGAAACGTTTAGTCTGAACTTCAGCCATTTCCACCTGGGTTTCAAAGTAGACCAGAACTATTTGATCTCTCTGTTCATTTATTTACTGAAAAAAAAAGAAATATGAGCATGTTGCAGAAAAAAAATTAGCCCAAATTATGTTGAGATAGTGAGACAGATCTTGATGAGGTCCTTGCCTTGCTGGGCTGTAGGATGCTTTATAGTGCATCTGCACAAATTGGCTCCTTTGCAAATGGGCCTGTTGGCTTTACAAAGTACAGGAAAGATACTTTGAAAAGGTTAAGATTTAGGAACCTAAAACATTTCATTTAGAAGGAAAACTTATTAAGTGAAAAAATTAAAGGTACAAGGTTGTAAAATAAACCAGAAAATCCATTCCCATATATTGAATTAGTCCTTGAACAGCGAATTGAGAAATAGTACTGAAAATAGTTCCTAAGACCTTTACTCATAAACAAAAGCTGACTGTAAAATACCTTTGTTGACAATATGAGAATGAGTGCATTTATTATTTGTTGCATAGAGATCCCAGTAAAGAGACAAAACAATAACAAACAATATGTAAATCGTGAAAGGAAATACATGAGTAGAAAATGAAAATACAAGTAGAACTTGTCCTCAATGAGTTATTTAAAAACAGTATTTAAAAGGACATGAAGTTGGGGAAGAGAGATGGAGTGGATCTGGGAGAACTTAGGAGGAGGAAGAGAAATCACCATGGTCAAGCTACATGTAGGAAATTCTCAAAGAATTGATAAAAAAGATTTGTTAAAGAAATATGTATGTATAGGCATATATTTGTAACCATATATATGTGTGTATGTACATATATATTCATCATAATTGCATATATGTGTGTGTCAAGATTTTCATTTAATATTATCATCTTACACTATATATGCTTCTTGAATCCACATTTTTAAGAGTTAGATCAGGAAGTAGTTTTCTTAGTGGCACAATCCCTGGCAGTTATCAGAGATTTTTTTTTTTTACAACTGGTATGTCTGCCAAATGACAAGTTAGCCTAGTGTTTGCTTTTAGGTGATGACAACATGATAAATGATTTTGATGAAAATAAATTTCCATATGTTTCTATCTCCAAAGTGACTCTAATTCTCTGTGGAGAGGAATAGAAAGATATGGAGGGCATGGCAACTTTTAATGAAGCTGTGGCTTTGTCTTTCCTTATTTATTCTGGAAGCTTTATTTCCTAATTCATAAAATATAGATTGAATTTGATATTTAACAATATTCATGTAGGGATTAAATGAAATACATATAAGTCCCTAAGAATATACTGCCAGCAATTAATGTCTGCTAAGATAAGGAGAATCATTTATCTCCCTCATGGGTAATTCACTTCCAAGTGATCAGCCCTAAACATGTGTACATATAAACAACATGTATACATATAAACAACATGTATACATACCAGAGTTGACCTAGAGCTGTGCGTGACCATTTGAGTACTTGCCTCTTTGTTCTGTTTTGATATTTGGTATTTATGAGTTCATCCTTGAGCCAGAACCTCACAAAGAAAGCTACACCCTAGAGCAGAGTTCATGGGAAGTCCACAGAAGCCTCAAAAACATTCTCTATATTGTTGACAATAATATTAGAATAAAAAAAATGTCTGAAGAAAATCTGCAACCTGGAATGAGCAGAGATGATTCTATGCAATGTGTAACCTCTCAGGCCAGCGTGTTCACATCCCTGTTAGAGCACTCCTTCAGCAGTGGACACGCTGCTAACAAGAGCTTCCAGAGTGTACAGCATTACCTTTTTATGGTTTTCATTTTTTTGCACAAATTGCCTAATTAGACAAAAAGACTTAACAGCAGATTTTATTTTACTGTAAAAGTCAAGCACTTTCAAGAAGGAATATAACATTTTTCTCAGAGGCCTTAGTTGAATGAGAATTTCAAAACATGGCAATTACAAAATCTTCCCTGTGAATAATATATAAAAGAGAATTAATGGGGGAATCTGCTCAGAAAACATGAATTCTGCTTAACATAGATTAAATCTGAAGTATTGAAATCCTTAAAGCTATTGATTACATTTTATGCAAGGATAAATCTATGAATGACATATTTGAATTTGTAATAGTCATCCCATTTTTAATACCTACTTTCCACCAGCACTCTATTGTGTGTTCTATGGCCAAGGTAGCTTCATTAATGCTATCCAACTTCTATTTGAGTTGTGAAAACCCATTAAGAAATGAAACAAAGGGAGAAGAGCAGATGGAGGCAGAAGTATCAGATTAATTAGCGGTGGAGCTGATTTTTGAGGATTTGGTGATTTATATTTGAAGGCACATGATTTTCCTAATAATGAATCAAACAGACACAGATGCAGGTAATGTCAAAATACCACAGGACTCTGCAAGGGTTTTGGTGAGACTATAGGGTACTATGTGGAGGAGTGACAGACAATGAGTTCCTAATATTAGCTGAGTGCTGAGGAAGGAGGAAGAACGGGTCTACTGGCATACGCCTTTTGCCTCTGTTTTAAACTACCCATACATATAGTTTTTGTTCTGACAAAGGAAGATGACACAAAAGTGTTCTTAATAATCTACAATTACCACTTGGAGCACTCTTACATGTGAAGAAACATCAGAACAGGAAAAAACTTTGGGTAAGTGGAGCTTCTTCCTTGACCTACAAATTCTCTGGGATCTAAAATAATTGACCACTCCTCTCCTGGATATTTCCTCACTGTTATCTTTTCATTCTTATTATTGTTGCTAAGGTTGCTGTTGTGGTTGTTTTTGTTGCTGCTGCTGTTGTTATTTTGCATTTACCATGGCCATCACTCCTTGCAGACATATCCTAGGATTTCTCTGTGCCTTGTAAGTCATACAAAAACACTCTTAAACTGGACAGTGGTGGCACACACCTTTTATCCCAGCACTCGGGAGGTAGAGGCAGACTGGTCCACAAGAGCTTGTTCCAGGACAGCCTTCAAGGCTACAGGAAAACCTTACCTTGAAAACCAAATAAAAAAAAATTGCACACAAACATTTTCAGAAAACCCACAGAAACAGCTAACTTGGCTCATGGGAACTCCAAGAGTGTCAATCAACAACCAGGGAGATTGCCTGAAACTAACTTATGACGTCTGCATATATGTGACAGTTGTGTAGCTTGTTCTATTTTCGGAACTCATGGCAATGGGAATAGGGATATCACTAGTGCTTTGGCGGACTCTTGGGAACCTATTCCTACGCTGAATTGCCTTGCCTAACCCAAATATAGGGGGAAAGGCTTGGTCCTTACGTCAGCTTGATTTGCCAAGCATCACTGATGCCCATGGGAAGCCTGCCCCTTTCTGAACAATATTGGAGGCGGGGTAACCTGAGGGAGGGTGGGAATGAGAAGAGAAGGGAATGGGAGGAGAAGAGGGAGGGGTGGCTGTGGTGGAGATGTAAAATAATTGTTTTTTTTTTTTTAAATTTCCTTCAGGCTGATGGGGACTCTGTTCTGCCCTTAGGAAATGAAAAAACTCATAATGATAGGCCTGACAAAGTTGGTCATTTGTGGCAATAACTTAGAGAAGTAAAACCTACAGACAAACATGACACCATTCTCAGGTTCTTAGCAGAGTCTGACAGTCAACTACAATCTAAGACTTCTGTGGTATAATGCGAGATTTTTCCATTTTTGTGGTCATCATACATAATATGACTGACTTCTCCCCCTGCTTACTGAAAGAACAGCCACTGTAGCCCTGTACAGGTAGAAAAATAACTCAAAAACACAAATGTTTTTGCTTCACACACACGCCTTAAATTTATTCACCTGGCATCGTGACTACATTGACAGACAGGGCTTTTTGATGCCAAGAGCCTGTCATTCTATGATTCTCTAGATATCAGATCACAGTAAGAAGTGAAATTTCACCCTCTTATCTATTTTAAAGTAAACTCTTTTCCAGTTGCTTTTGCAAATGTTATCTTGGGGGGTCTGCAACTTACAATGGATAGAAATTTGATTTATTTATAGTCGCTGAGATTTCCTGGAATCACTGATGTTCAGGTTTATTTTCTTACTGGTTCTAGAGATTTTTTTTCCTCTCTTCTATACCACCATTATAACTTTCTGACATACAAATTAACTTTATTTTCTACCATTCTTTCTCCAATTCTTGGGAGATACATTGGTATAGATGTGGCTTAACTTGAGAAAGAGCTGTTAAAACATAGGCTATTTCTCACGATAGGTTCCATTACCTAAGGAAGTTTTGAGAGTTGTATTCTTCATTCTAGAACATTTAAGAAGGGTTTTATCTGCTGTAAAAAAAAAATACCTTCCTCAGCTCTTCAAATGCGATGAAGATAAGTTGATATGATGATGTTGTGGCTTCTTAGGCTCTTAAAATTCTATTATTTTAATAAGATAGTGTGAAAGTCACAACACTTAGAGGGTGAAATCTGTTTAATACACTTCTCAAAATCCCATAGCTGCATGTGTAAAAAGGCAATTCTTTCAAGAATGCTGAAGTCAATTCAAACACATGCTAAATAGGTAGCCTCAGTGAGAATTAAGGGTGATGAGAACAGTACAGTCGCCCATCAGAGTCGGTTGACCCCTTGTACCTGAGAGGTGCTATCCATTTCGAAAAGCTTTAAACAGGCAATTCTTTCTCCTTGGCTACAATTGCTAGTTAACTTTTGTAATTAAAAAGAAATTCTTGCTGAGGAGAAATTTTATTATCATGGAGGGAAAAGAGGTCAACTGCCATGGGAAAAGGAGTGTTTGAATAGTCATTATGGAGAAAACTCAGTCTTCCTGCCTGCCCTGAACTGTTGAACTCCAAGTGTTCTTGTTATCTACTCCATACCCTGTTTCTGCACCTGGAGGCCTATTATGTAATGCATGTCACCTTGGCTCTGCTCATACATACTACCAAGATTGCTTTCTCTTTCTTCTACATCAAACAAAAGGTGTATAAGTGAATGAATGAATGACTGAATATATGGTGCTTTAGCAACAATAATTGGAACATAACAATTATTCAATAAATGTTGTTATTCTACTTTAACGACAACTGTCATATGAGTTCTGGCAGCTATCTCTCTCAGAGTTCTGGTGCTTATTCCTCTCAAGTCCAGATGAATGGCCTCCGAAGGTCATGTAGTACATCACCCATGAAGCTGAAGATAGTGCTACAGCACAGTCACAGTTCTTATAGAGAAGAAGAAAAAAATGTTGTTGTGGTATTAGGACAAACAAAATTCAACAATTATGTATACATTCAGAATCACCTATCAGAAACTCTAGGGTGTATACTGACTCAAAAGAAAATCTACGAACAAGTACATGTGTATAAAACTGAAACAAGTGTGTTATTACACATTAAGTTGGTTAATGACCCCTTAGAGGAACTGAGTTGTAGTGGTACACGCCTTTAATCTCAGCACTCTGCAGGCAGAGGCCGGCAGATCTCTGTGAGTTTAACCCAGCCAGGTCTACAAGAGCTAATTCCAGGACAGCTAGGCCTGTTGCACAGAGAAATCCTGTCTTAGAAAAAAAAAAAAGGAAAATAAAAAAAAAAACAAACTTCGGACAATAAGATGCAATGCTTGAATTCTCTTTTCTGCATAGCAGAAATTACTCCATTAGTCAAAATTTTCACATGTCTCTACAGACAGATATTAATTACACACTGTTCTCTACAAAGTAATTTCTTATTTCATTATCGAATGGCTCACAAATAAAAAGTCAATTAAAAATGCAGCCACATATAGAGTGAAATCATTGTTGGAAGGGTTCCTAGATAATGACTCCCAATGTTCTCTGTTTATGTTAAGTATTTTAATTTATTTTTTAAAAAGCAATCTTTTCCCATTTTACATACTAATCCCAGTTTTCTCTCCCTCCCTCCTTTCACTCCCTCATCTTCCACCCACCCCACCCCCATTTACTCCGCAGGCTTCCCATCAAGAGTCAATAAAGTCTGCCATCACTTTGAGGCAGAAGAAAGTTCCTACCCCATATATCTAGTCTGAGTAAGGTATTCCTCCAAAGAGAATGGGCTCCAAAAATCTAGTTCAAGAACAAGAGATAAATCCTGGTCCTACTGCCAGTGGCACCACAGACTGTCCCAGCCACATACAACTATCATCCACATACAAAGGACCTAATTTGGGCCTATACAGGTTTCCCTGCTGTCTGTTCTGGGTCAGTGAACTCCCATTAGCTTAGGTCAGCTGTTTCTGTGGGGATCCCCATCATGGTCTTGTCCTCTTTGCGCATATTCTCGCTCATTCCTCTCTTTGACAGGACTCTGGGAGCTCGACCCAGTATTTAGCCATGGATCTTTGCATCTGCTTCCATCAGTTACTGGATGAAGGTTCTGTAATGACAATTTAGGTAGCCATCTATCTGATTACAGGGGAAAGCCAGTTCAGGCACCCTATCCATTACTGTTTAAGGTCTTAGCTGGGGCCATCGTTGTGGATTCCTGGGAATTTCCCTGGGGCCAGGTTTCTTGCTAGCCCCATAATGACACTCTCAGCCAAAATGTCTATTTCCTTGCTTTCCCTTTCTGTCTGTCCCCTATCTTGGCCTTTCCATTCATTTTCCCATGTTCTTAACTCAGAGAGCGATAAAGTTTATTAAAAAGGTGGAAACCAGGACAACTGTTGAAGACATATGAGTCATATTGTCCCAGAGCTATTGCTTCTGAATACTTAATAGAAGGGTGGGGCAGTTTTCTAATTTACAGATTATATTTATCTAGAAACTGAGGATAGTATTTATTCATGTGGAGCCTTCTTCCCCCTATGTTCTCATGTGTGTGTTTGTGTGTACTTTTCTATGTGTTCATATGTATATGAATCAGTACCATATTGCATGTGAACAATGAGACATGCAAGAATGAATGACACAATACATCTTTGCCTCCAAGATCAACAGAGCTCTTGGATTGTTGAAATAAGAGCGGCTGGGCTGTGTCCCC
>NC_022032.1:14291582-14294010 GCF_000317375.1 Microtus ochrogaster | reverse complement strand
CGCCACCGCCTCCCATTTCCCTCCCCCTCCCCCGATCAAGTCCCCATCCCTCATCAGATCAAAGAGCAATCAGGGTTCCCTGAGGTGTGGGAAGTCCAAGGACCACCCACCTCCATCCAGGGTAAGCTTATTACATACTAATTCCATCTGCTATCACAGTTTTCATAATGATTTCAGTAGATTTAGCCTCATAATTCTGGAATTTTTCTTTTAAGCAGCTGAAAAAGAATATTTATTTGCATTTTACCATAATGTTAAACATGTTTTGAATCCTAGTATATATTTATTACCTGCCAATTGAGACTGAATTTTTCATGTTGTATTAAAATATTGATCTTTTCATAACATATGATATTCTTCAGTCTCCTTATATCATTTTTCCATACTTGATCATATTCCACATAAATGATTTACCTATATTTACTAATAGGCAAAATCATCACAGCTTGAAGCAGTCACTTCTCTTCAGCTTCCAAAAAACAGCAGTAACTGCCTTAGCCTATTCTGCCTGTGATAACAAAAGACTTTAAACTGAATAATTTATAAATAACATTTTAGGCCTTCTCAGTACTAAAGGCTGAGAAATCTCAGACCAAAGTGCCTGTGGTTTCAGTGTCTGGGTAGGATAGTGTTTCATATAGGGTTCTTTATGTGACTGTAAGGGATGACAGTTTAATCTTATTCAGGAACACACTGCATCTGCATGCTAACCATCTCCCAAGGACAGCATCTTCTAACACTGTCACCTTGGAGATTCAATTTCAATATAATATCATATAAGATCATACAATTGACAAGTGTTGCCTTACTCGCTATTCTTTGTATATTCCTATAGCAGAATGCATATCCCTTTAGATTGATTGATTGGCCAAAAAGAAGGAAGTCTACTCACAAGATCTGGATCTTATGACCAGCCATATTATTCCTTCCCAGCAAGCTGAATATTTGTCCCAACCAAGTTTTGTTTGGGCTCTGAAACTTAGGTGTTAGTATTTCCCTTCACATATTTTTTAGTGACTGGTTTTAGTCCTGTAAGTATTTCTATGCTTCTTTCTTCATCTCATTCCCATAGGGGATGGTCATGTTCTTTTTAGTGATATTCTTAAAATTTTTTAAAAAGGAGAGTTAGTAATTTCCTCCATCCAATCCTTCTCATATCTCCTCTCCTTTCTACTTAAATGTCCTTTCCTTTTATTTTAAATATATATATAGATAGATAGATAGACATAGATATAGAAATAGATAAAAATACATGGATTATATATCCCTTCTATATATGCATAAATAAATAAATACAACCTGTTCAGTCCATTTAGTGTTGCATATATATATATATATATATATATATATATCCCTTCTATATATATGAAGAAAAGAGAAAGGATATAGAAAAGAATAAATGATCTTGTGCCCCTTTACCTGGCTTTGTTTTTATGATCTTCATTCAACCCAGGGCCCCCAGACAAAGAAGGTATACTTCCTACAGTAGGTAGACACTTCTTCAAAGAGCAATCAAGAAAATGTTCCATATGCATATGTATATGCCAATGTGGAGGCAACTTCTTAACAAGTTCCTTACACATCTACATATCACGTTGACATCCAACATAAGCTACCTCAGAAAACAGTTGCGTAAACTTAAATTAGCCATTTGTTGACCTTGACTTCTCTGAAAAAAATCTTTAATGATTCAAAATGTCAAAGTTATTCCTACTTATAGAAGTAGCCTCTATTTGTAACTAATTAGTATAAATATACCCTTTTACACTCCCAAGATATCCTAAATAGTTCACAAATTCCCTAGTTTTTCTGAACATATAGAGGCATATGGAAAATTGTCAATGAGTTGTCAATGATGAAATCAGTATTTCACATAGTATCACAAAAAAAAAAACTTACTAGCAGTTTTGGATTTTTTGAGGTACAAAGCCAGGAAATGAGAAAGGAGACAAAAACAAGTATTAGCATTGCCTCAATGGAGTGCTGAGTCTAGGTCAATATTCAGAAAATTGTGACAAATATAACAAAGATAAATGCAATAGGATTGAGGGAAAGTATCCTGTGGAAATGTCTTTACATCTGATTGCTAAGAAGACGAAGACACACTCCATCTGTAGTCCACCAGCCACATATGGCTAGCTCTGACCAAAGACAGTGATGAGGCCCAACACAAAATCATAAAATGCTTTAAAACATTATGAGATGTTGTAATAGGTGCGGCGGAGCTGCGTCCCCAGCACCCCGGCCGCCTGGCTAGCTTATACCCTGAAATAATTGCACGGATACTGTATTCTTTTAAACACTGCTTGGCCCATTTCTATCTAGCCTCTTCTAGGGTAATTCTCACATATTAATTTAGCCCATTTCTAATCATCTGTGTAGCACCGCTAGGTGTGCTTACGGGGAAGATTCTAGCCTATGTCCATCC
>NC_022032.1:14244193-14290027 GCF_000317375.1 Microtus ochrogaster | reverse complement strand
ATATATATATATATATATATATATATATATTGCCAAGTACTCAGTCCTTAAGTCATATGTCATCATTAGATAACCGATTAGAGGGGCTCATCCTTGCAAAATACTCACATTTCCTCTCTCCACTACTGCCTGTAGCTCCTTGTCTAAGGGTGGAGCCCCATTGAAATTTTTTCTCCCCATATTAGCAGGTGTATTGGTTCATTGTTTAAGTCTTATTTAGGAAGTCATACTGTTGAGGTATCATAGGTGAAACTTCTCTGTCATTGATTGAATATACCGTCTCAGAGCAGAATTCTTCACCCTCTAGTTCATACATTCTTTCTGTTCCCTTTTCTGGGACTCTTTAGGTGCAGGAATTGTGTTGTAAAAGAATCCATCACAGTTGGAATAAGCATATAGGGATAGAATCAGTTGATCCCTAGATTTTTGACCTGTTTTAGTTTTCTGTAATGGGCTTTGTCTGTAGTATAGAGAATATTCTTTGACAATAGATAAGAGATATAATTTTCTATGGAGATAAGGATGAGTTTAGAATGCAATTAGACGTTTACTGATCTAGTAGAAGAAAGCAGTTAGGTTCTCCTCTAAGACTCACATCCTCAATTGGTAATTGACTAGCTTTCCAGCATCAGGTGTGATTTCTCTTCTGCAGGATGGGCCCTACATCCAATTAGAGAATTATTGGTTACCTCTGGGAGAGCCTTTTATGACACATCAAGTTCAGACCTTCCAAATGCTATGTCGGAAATGTGTGGTAATTTTAATAGTAAGAACTTAAAATCAACCTCTGGAAGGTTAACAATTGAAATCACTTTTAATGTGTTAGGAGGCACTTGGAGTCCACTGACCAACAGCTCTAGAAAAGATTTCTCAAGGCGGGAGCTGAAGGATTTGTGAGGTAATCTATACATCTTGTGATGTATAGGAATACAGTCTAAGATTGAAATAGAGCAAGGGGGATTGTGAGTGCTTGTGAGAAAACTCCAAGAAAACAAGACAGATTGTATGACCTCAGTTTCTTCAAATATATGGAACTGTTCTTGAAATGTATTTTCTTGCTCCTCCCAGGTGTACCAGATAGGGCCATCAATTGAAAGAGTTTGAATGGAACACTTCTGAGGCTTCCAAAAATAATATAGGCTTTATCATAACTGTTAATTGTCTACCAGGTACAGTGAGATGCTGCTCACATGTTTTGGTCTTAAGAAATGTAGATTTCCAACTGAGACCAGGATATAAAAGGTTCTACTCTGTTGGTTTGCTTTCATGGTGCAAGTGATGCTAGCCAAGCTGCTGGAGAATTTTCATCAACAGTCTTACCCAGATGTGGATGTTTCATGTTCCATTGTAGTAATAGGAGCGGCAGGCCTGCTTCCCGCCACCCGGCAGCCATCACGGCTAGCTTATGCCAGAAATAACAACACACAAACTGTATTCATTTAAACACTGCTTGGCTCTTTAGCTTTAGCCCTTTTCTCAGCTAACTCTCGCTCCTGGACTAACCCATTTCCAATCATGTGTGTCGCACCCCAAGGTGCGCTTACCGGGAAGATTCTAGCCTACGTCCATCTTGGGTCTGAGCTTCATCGCGTGTGCCTCAGAGAGCAGAGCTCTCGCCTCTGCCCGCAAGAGTGGAGCACCGTGTCTCTCTGAGGCGTCTGCCCCTGAGAGGAGAGCTGTCGAGTCTCTGAGCTCACTTCCTCTTCCTCCCAGAGTTCTGTTCCTCCCACTTACGTTCTAACCTATCAGGTCAAGCAGCTTCTTTATTAAATCAACCAATGACCTTCCTCCATCATTCCATTGGTGACCATGTCTACTGGTACAATAGTGGCAAGTTAGAAGTCAGATATTTAACCATCTTTGACTGAATTTGAGGTCTGCTTCATAAAGTGGAATCCATAAACCAGTAAAATCCAGTAAAAATCTATAGCTAAAGAGGATATAAGCCTATGTGGGGAAGATATTGAAGTTGTTTTACTAAATAGATATGCAATATCCTCCAAATACCTCTCTAAATTATATGTTTATCCACACATAAGTGCTATATTAGCTATGGTGGGGGAAGCTCCTTTATTCCCTTTATGCATTGGGCAGCAGTAATTCGATACTCATAATTTGTCAGATTGCTGAGAATGAGAGACTATTTAATGGTTATCCATGAAGGAAGCTTCTATATGGCTTACTCCAAGGCTCGGAAAATATTAGAGGATGAGATAGAGTGCAAATATAAAAAAGAAGGAGTAAGATTATATAGAAGATTATATAGAAACCTGTCTTAAGAACATGAGATGGCCCTATACTCTTGATCTTATAATAGTAGTGATTGGCAGTACATGACCTACTCAAGATTGAGTTTGTAAATATCCTGTGTCGAGAAGAGAATAAGGGATTGATGAATGACATCATAAGGCTTCATTCCACCCATCAAGAACCAACTGGCAGACCATGATAACTAGAGAGAAAGAGGTCTTGAGGACACACACATTCCTTTTTAAGGAATAAGAAGGTAATACTGCAAGAAGTAGAAGACAAATTCCATCTAGGAATATAAATACTGGAAAGGAGGCCATGCCACTGTATATAATGCTTCCCCAGACCTCTGAACAATCCCAATCAAACTACCTGATCAGAAAAATAAGCAAATAAGTATGGAAAAAATTTGGTAGAAAGAAGGGGATGAGTAAGTCCAGGAGGGGATTGGAGAGGATAACGGGAGGATTATTATGTTAAAAATATATAAACATGTAAAAATACCAGAATGAAGCTAAGTATTTGTATAGTTAACACAGGATATTTTATTGAGCTATACATTTTTCTCTGCTCCCCTCTTCCTCTCCCTTCCCCTTCAACCCTCTCCTATGGTCCCCATGCTCCCAATTTACTCAGGAGATCTTGTCTTTTTCTACTTCTCATGTGGATTAGATTCATGTATGTTCTTCTTAGGTTCCTCATTGTTGTCTAGTTTCTCTGGGATTGTGAATTGTGGATTTTCTTTGCTTTATGTCTAAAAGCTGCTTATGAGTAAGTGCATATAGTATTTGTTTTTCTGGGTCTGAGTTACCTCAGTCAATATGATGTTTTCTAGGTCCATCCATTTGCCTGCAAATGTAAAGATGTCATTATTTTTTCTTCTGTGTATTACTTCATTGTATAAATGTAATACATTGTCCTTATCCATTCTTCAGTCGAGGGAGGCCTGGTATTGTCATAAAAACAGACAGGAGGACCAACAAAACTGAATTAAAGACCCAGATATTAATCCGCATACCTTGAACACCTGATTTTTTTTTCAAAGAAGAAAATATATAAAATGGAAAAACAGAAAGCATATTTAACAAATGGTGCTGGCATAACTGGGAATCAACATATAGAAGAATGAAAATAGATCTATCAACATGTCTATCACCATGCACAAAACACAAGTGCAAATGGATCAAACACCTCAACATAAAGCCAGCCACACCGAACCATATAGATGAGAAAGTGGGAAGTACACTTGAACGCATTGGCACAGGAGACCATTTCCTAAATATAACCCCAGTAGCACAGACACTGAGAGAAACAATAAATAAATAGGACCTCCTGAAACTAAAAAGCTTCTTCAAAGCAAAGGACATGACCAACAAGACAAAATGACAGCCTACAGAATAGGAAAGATCTTCACTTATCCCACATCAGACAGAGGTCTGATCTACAAAATATACAAAGAACTCAAGAAATTGGTCTTCAAAAGAACAAATAATCCAATAAAAAAAAATGGAGTACAGACCTAAACAGAGAACTCTCAACAGAGGAATCTAAAATGTTGAAAGACTTAAGGAAATGTTCAACATCCCCAGTCATCAGAGAAATGCAAATCAAAAACAATTCTGAGATTCCATTTTATACCTGTAAGAATGACCATGATCAAAAATACTTATGACAGCTTATACTGGAGAAGTTGTGGGGTAAAGGGAACACTTTTGCATTGCTGGTGTGAATGCAAGCTGGTACAGTCCCTTTGGATGTCAGTGTGGGGATTTCTCAGAAAATTAGAAAACAACCTTTCTCAAGACCCAGTAATACCACTTTTGGGTATATATCCAAAGGATGCTCAATCCTGCTACAAGGACATATGCTCAACTATATTTATAGAAGCATTGTTTGTCATAGCCAGAATCTGGAAACAACCTAAATGTCCCTTGACGGAAGAATGGAAAAATTTTCATGTTATAGTGCCTGAAACAAAAAATATAAAATACATTTTATACATACATATATATATATATATATATATATATATATATATATATTTGTTAGAAACAAGAAAAAGAAAATTAAAATGCACCAAAGTGGTAAATATGCCTCATGGGTAAAGGATTCAATATGATGCTGCTGATTTGAAGGCAAGGGATGAATTGAGGAAGCTTCTGGATGCTAGGCCTTCCAATATGAATATGGCTATGCCAATACTTTTAGTCCATTTGAAACTTCAATTATTAAAAAAGCCACAAAATAAATGTTGCTTTAAGACAAAAATTTCATTAATTATTATAATAGCTATAGAAAACATGTCTGGAGCACAGCTAAGTGCATTTTATTATTTTAAATTATTTGAAGTAGATAGCAGTAGGGGAGAGAGAGAGAGAGAGAGAGAGAGAGAGAGAGAGAGAGAGAGAACACATTGTCTCACATTTCCACATAAATTTGGAAGTTTTCTAAATGCTGGATTTGACTAGAAACTATGTGATTTCATCTGAAAGTGCCTTTTATTAATGATAATTTAGCTTAAAAACGAGTTTATGTATTCACTGGGCAGGTAGGTGACTATGAAGGAAAATTGAGAAACAAATCTGCTTTCTAAATACTTAGAATTATTGTATGTCTATTTTAATATTAAATTAAGTCATTATTTTCTGTATAGTTATCTTTTAATTGCACCTTTTGGGATACCTCAGCAGGAGAGACATAATTATAAGGTGTAATATGAGCAATTTCATTTTCCTTTCTATTTATGCAGTGACTAAGAATGGTTGAAAATTGTGTTCTTATTTTGTTGTTATAGTGCTCAGATAGTCTGATATGAATAGGCTGCAAGAGTGTTTATGAGCAATTACTTGTTCACACATTGAAGCTTAGGCCTCATTAAAATATAATCATCAAGTTCTATTTTAAACAAGAATGAAAACACACAATGCACCTATTGTCAATTTACTCCATAAGAAAAAAAGAGGCATCTGGGTTAGAAAACCTGTATTCTTGTGACTGAATTACAAGTGCCTCTAAATCTATGGATGTTGGTGCCCTACCTGCTACTCATGTCTATACAAAAGTTCAAATTGACAAGACATACAACAAAGAAACAGACGTATTTGCCTGAATAGAGGCATATATTTTTGGAAAACAAAGCTCTGTTTTGTTTTGTTTTTAGCATTGCTGACAAAGATAATATATAATAAATGTGTCCATTTTATTTGTTGAAGTTAGCCAATATAGCGCATTGCTTGCCAGTTTCATGTGGAAAGCTAAATGATCCATCATAACTGTAATCACATGAAGAAAGATGCCAAATGAATATCTAAGCATTTCTACATCTTACTTCTCCAAATAATAGGTTTCATGCTTCCATCAGTTGCTTATAGCAGTGGACAACTTCATAAATATATAACCAACTATTTTGTGAAATTTTATAGTTTCAACTGTAGACTTTGCTTCAGTAAACATTAATGACTATGCACATGTGTGGACATAAGCATTCATTTAGTTATTTGAATACATGTATGCATATAAACCACTCTATCACAACACAGAAATTCTACAATTAGAGATGACAAAGTAATAATAGTTTTTTAAGCCAAATGCATTCTAATAGCTAAATTTCTTTTGCTGGAGAAAAAGAATGCCATTCACTCATGTGTCCCCATTCTCTTAAAGAAAACACAAATCTCAAGAATATTGAGAAACCAAACTGTAGACAAAACTTGGTAAAACTCTTTTAAAACTTGGGGTCTTAACTCCAAACTGATAAGTATCTTAATAATGACCAGTAGAACATCTTGAGAGTTGTTTTTAACAAAACTCAAAAAGATACACAAAAATAACTTAAATAGTAATGTGTTCATGGTGTTCCTTAAGAAATACTATACTGTATTGTTATAAGGAACTAAAGATCTAACCAAAGTAATTTCCAACAGTCAAGTTGGAAATTTAAGGAATAAAAGAATGATTCACCCAAGATATTAACCCATTTTTCCATAGGACAGAATATCTCCAAGTATTCTCTGATACAACAACCTAAGTTATTTGGCTGGACCATAGTTCAACTCATCTACTCTTTTGCATGAAATACTCAACCACACCACCTGGAAAGAATCTTGCACGATCTTTTCTATGATGCATGATTTGTCTGAGAAAATGAGTTTCTCAGAGAGACAATTACAGTCTTTTTGTTCCAGCAAACAAATGTAGGTAATTATTTTTTTTTTCAACCATAATCTCAAAACCATCCAAAGTAACCAACACTCCACGGCAGTGAGCGCAGTGAACCCTAAACGTTGAAAGGACACTTGCCAGAGAACACAAGTCCGACATAAGTAGGATGAAAATAGCATGCTCCACGTACCAAGAGAAAAAGAATATACTGAAACATTCTGATTTAGGTTAATTTAAATTGTTCTTGAAAGGAGCAAGGAAAACAAGAACCTGTCCAAATCCACAGCTGGGTGCCAGTTCTGTAGTCACAAACACAGCATGACAAATGTTCTACCTTCAAGAAAACATCTTGTGCTGTGCTTTTCTTTCAGCAGTAGAAATGAGCCTACGTATTTGTGCCCATACTCATCTGCAGCATTGTATAGCCGCAAACAATATCACACTGAGTTTGATTGATGCTTCCATTAAAATGGCTTGGATTATCATTTCATATCCCCATTCTTACCAAGACAAATAATTGATTTCTTTTGATACAGAAAGAACACAGACTATAGAATGTAAATGATATAATTTCCCTCACCCTACAATCATATCATCTCCTAGATACACTGGGTACTTTTGTAAAGACCTCTTCTTTTAGCATGCACGAAGGAGTGAAGAGGTGTCAAGGAGAGGGGACCAGAGCAAGGCTGGCAGCACCTGAGAGGACACTGTTGAAACTGTGCCTTGCAAACAAGGAAGCTTTCACAGTCTTCGCCCTGCCTGTGCTCGCTGCCTAGAATCAGTGGGGGCTCCTTCCTTCCTCTTTCTTCTAGTCTTTTGCTGAAACCATGCTGCCTACTAGTTGTCTCTGTTCACATAACCTTCTCTTCACCTACGTCTACCCTTGTATTATTATTCCCTGAGGCCCTATCACCACTTACCTGTAGTCTTACCTTCCTTATTTACTATCCATCCACCTTAACTATCCACTACTCTCACATACTGCAATGATGAAAAAAGAGAGCTTCTTTATATTTTTTCTTGCTGTGTGATTACCCATAACAGATCCTGGCCATTATTTAATGACTGTAAGGATAAATTCTGCAATATCCCCCAGGCCCTAAACCCCAGTTTTCTTTTCCTTGGAATATTTTGTAAACTAAATAGTGGATTTTTTTATACAAAAATTCAATGTCCCCAGTGTACTACAATAATGTCACCACTACAATATCTGCTCAGAATTCAGAGAAACAGAAGAGAAAAAAAAAGAAAATAAACTTAAAAGAAGCCATGCCTTATACTCAGGAGGCTGTGGTATCCTACATAACTGTGTAGTAACTTGTTTCTACAACGAAGATGTTTATCTCTTTTTAATTTGTGTTACTTAACATGTACCCAGGTGGCAACATCTGGAAAGTATAGGATTTGTAGCCTCACACTCAGGCGGGAGGCTCAGACTGTTAATAGCATAACAAGTCATTAGCATTTGGTGGTATTTAATTGTTATGTTTGTCAATGCAAGTAATCACCAATGAAACAAGTGAAGGTGGAGCAAAGATCCTAAAACTGAATTCTGGACACTCCAACGACTGAGGTGGAAGGTGACACAGAAGCAAGTGACAGAGCAGAGATCTCCAGTTGCTAAACAGAAGGTAAGAACACGGTGTGAGAGAATGAAGAGAGACAGCGTGCCATGGGGGTAGAGAGTGCTGAGTTAAAATGCTGCTCATTAAGGCATGAGCAACAAACCAACGGGCTATGTGTGTAATAAAAGAAGTGGGGTGGAAAAGGGGAACAGACAATACTTTTAAGCAATTTTTGTATAATGGGTAGAAGGAAGAGTAAGAGGTGGAGGGGGAAAAAACAATTGTTCTAAGATAGAAAACAAATACTGGCCTCCTTCAACTGGAATCCAGTTCTCGCAGGAACTGACAGAAAAGATTGCTTTAATTTGCTTTTATGCAATTAGGATATCTACATGAAGGAAACCTTAATTCGTTCACTTCAAATGCCAGAATTCACATTATTAAGTATTTCTTAGCAAGAAAGCTTGTGAGTCAATGTATTGGATTCTCCAGGGAAATATTGGTTTTCTAGCATTTGAAAGAGAACGGGGCTTAACATTGATGAGAAAGCAATTTATTTGACCTGATTTGTTTTATTAAAATAGAAGGGAAGTGAATATATTGAGCCATATTCCTCTAGAGCACTACGAATTTTCTGTTTGAGTTAATCTGCTTTAAAGCTACCGTATGACAGGAATAGATTGCTCCACAGCATGGATTCCAGATACTGTCACCTTTCAAATACTGGCTGAAGTCTCCAAGTAACAAAATTCGTGGAATTTTCAGTGTGGAAGAGTGCATACTCCTTTGCCACCTATCTTATAAGGACACAGGGGTATGTAATCATGTTTGAAAACTGTGTGAGAGAAAAGAATGGCTTCTGGCTGTGAGTGGTGGTTTTCTTGTTTAGGTCGGCATGATTCAGCCAACCCCCTAAGGAAACCTGATAGCTTTTCTCACTGGGATAAGGTTAAACTTAGGCTACTCTTGGAGAGCTCAGAGTGTAGAATGCTCTGGCTCTTAGGGACATGCCCCTTTCTGGTACCCAATTTCTTATAGGAGCTTTGGGAGACTGAGAACAGCCTCTCTGACATCTAAAATCTCTCACCCAACCCAATTTCTTATAGGAGCTTTGGGAGACTCAGAACAGCCTCTCTGACATCTAAAATCTCTCACCCTTCTTTGCTGGTTAGGGAGATTCCAATATCATCTTCTCAGTCTCTCTACCACTCAACTTCCTCTGCTTTCAGTTAAGATCCGTTCATGGAGGAGGGATTTATATGAGCAGCACTGGGCTGTCACTGATCTGTTGCTTTGACTAAAGTGTTCAGAAAGGTTTTCTCTACTCTTTTGAGATATTAATGGAATTAAACCTCCATTGTCCTTTGCAAGGTGCACGTTTTAACTTTCTTATCTTTTATTCTGTCTGACCCTTCTTTTTTCTCTTGTATCTGTTTTCCTAGGGAATTCTCTCAAATACATTAACCGTGTGTCAGACTTAAATAATTTGCTACAGAAAGCCCCCACTCAAGCTTAGTGTCCAGATTTAACATAGAGTAGAACTCTGGGATAGAATTTTGAGCCTGGATTCTGCAACATGACATAGCAGCTGCCAGTGACAAACAGATATAAAGTTCATGGATAAATATATATATGTGTGTACTCATTTATGAACTATATAATATTTTTATATGTGTATGGTATTAATATATTCTCTAAATTTGTGCCTTTACTGGTTTATTTATCCAACTCTAAAAGACTATCTACCATAAAAAGTGCATAAAGTTTGTATGTGTGTGTGTGTCTATGGATAGATAATGTGTATATGTTATTATTCTTTTGAATTGCTCCAATTCAGTTTAAACTCAGAGAAATATGTGGTATTCATAACAAAGATTTTTCCAGCAAGGGCTTGTATGTGTATATACAACCATCAGGAAGAATTTCAGGAAGAAATCAAAGTAGTCCCTTCCTTCCCATGACCAAATTGTTGTCTATTTTCCAGTTGTTACCTTTATTCTTTTTAACTATTCACAGTTTGTTTTCTTATAGATGTCTATAGAAGCTCTTCATGTTAGATCTAGTTCGGTTCCTTAAATTATTCAATAGGAACAAAAAAAAATACCTTAGGTAGCTATTGACCAAGATCTAAAAAGTGTTCCATAAAATCTCTGAAAGAGCATTTGTTGGTCTCCAATGGGTCACCTTCCTAACCCAAAATGATCATAGGCAAGTGTGCTGACACATTGTGAACCAGACATAGGAAGAGTTACCTGGGAAGAAATTCCCAATTGAGAAAATGCTCCACCCAGATTGCCTATAGGCCAATCTATAGAGCTTTATTTTTGGTTAATGACAAATGTGAGTTTGGTAGAAGGTATTGGCAACCCCTGGGCAGGTGGTTTGAAGTTATAAAAAGGGGAAAACTGGGTAAGCCACGAGGAACAAGCCAGTTAGCATCACTGTTCCATGTTCTCTGCATCAGTTCCTGCCTCCAGGTTCCTGCCCTGTTTGAGTTCCTGCCCTGTTTGAGCAAAGGGTTGTAATATAAAATTAATCCCTGATGTCATTGAGCTGTTTGGTCATTGTGTTTTTTTCACAGCAATAGAAAAAATGATAATAGAATGTCTGTTTCTAACACTAGCTGGAATTTGCAGTGAGATATTCCTACTTTTATGATAATTGGACCAAGTTATGGTTTTGTCAGTATGAGTGGAGGAAGGAAGGGGACATTTAAGTGAGCCCAACTGTGTTGTACGTGATTTTAGTGAAAATGTTTCAAATAAGGCCATGAATACTCTACCCAAGCAACCATTAGCCTTATCATTAAGATCCAAATGCCTATCAGTAAAACAACTGGCCATTACCTGCTGTCATTCTGACTGTGAGATGCAGACATAGTCAATGGTTGGAAAATATTTCTACTATTAGAACAAAATGAAATTAAAGCAAATTAATATTGCCTTGTGACGTAAGCTGAACAGTTATAACTGAACTCATAGTCAGAAGGCAATGGAGAATACTTCTGCAGGTTTTCCATCAGGGACAGGCAATTTTGATTGCTATAGCTGGTCACTGTAAAAGTGTTTGATACAATCCTTCCTCTGAGTAAACTATCTGTCCACACAAAATGAAGGAAGTGTTTACAAACATCTTTACAATGTCAGCTTCCATAGGTTGATAAGACAAAACAATAGAAAGAGAGGCCATTTAGAGTTTAAAAAATATATATTAATTGTAAATGTCAAAATACATTTTATTTTGATGGAAGGGCTATTGTAATCTGCTGAACTGGTCTGGCACCTGGGTACCCTGTCCCTTTAAGAGACAAGCCCTGCCGACTCCCAACCTGCCTCCTCTGTCTGCCTTCCAATAGAAGGAAAGGAGTCCCAAGAATAGGCAAAAGAGTCAAAGACACATCTACTCCCACTGTTAGGAATCCCACAGAACACCAAGCCAACAGCCACAGTACTCTTCTACCTATAAATTTACAGTTGTTTAATCAACAGTTTTCAGAACAAGGTTCTGAATTATGGACATTGTAAATTGGTTAAAAGACAATCTTATTTGAAAAGACTTCTCTGAATAAAAGACTTGCTAAGTATTGTAATTAAGTCCTAAGTTTAACCATTTCATGACAAAAATGCCTATAAATCCAAGCGAAGTCATGAAACAAAATCAAGAGAAAATACTTAAAATCTATTTACTCTCTTCTTTGTTTAAGTTCCTTTGGATTTAGGAAATAATTTAGGAGACTGCTCTATCCTCTTTCATGTATAGTTATTTATGCACACTGAAGTTCAACAAAAGCAAGAAGATAAAGGTTTCCTCAAAAACATTCATGGAGCTTATAGTTTGAAATCATCCCTCTAATCTATTTCAAGGTCCTTAATTTAATATTCACATAGTGAATAATCAGTAGAACTGGTCGCAATCAATAACACAGTGAAGAAAACAAGAATATGACAGTTGAAAGTAGTAATCACATTGGGAAGTTTGGATTCTCAAGGTGTCACATGAAAATTTGAGGAACTATTTGTCTGCTCACTTGTTTTCCTAATTCAAACCACTTCTCAATAAGTAATAAAGAAAACGAAATTAAGACACGAGATTAGCTTTGTTTACAACCAGCCAGTCTTCCATTTTCTTAACCTTGTCAGAAAAATGTGAAATAAGTCAATCTGTATTATTCATGCAGTCGACACTCATACTCTTCAGAGGAAAACATTCACATATTTGAAAATATCCAAACCATAAATATTTTGATTAGATAAAATTAAAGAAATTGACCTAATTAGGGAAAAAGTCATAGAAATTCTTACTAGAGACTTTGAAGATGCATAATGATGTAGAAAATGTGTGCTTTCAGGATTTTGTTAGCTCTTATTCCCTAATGCTTATCTAATTACAATGGAGCAAGACTATGATTCAACAACAAGAAAAGATATGAAAAATATAAGAAACTCCTGACTGAGTCATTGTAGAAATCAGAAAGAATTTAGAAAATTTCCCAGTATTTAAAAATAATAAAAAACTCAGCATACCAATATGAGGTAATCTAGCTTAATATTTACACATTTTTTATGTGATTACCTATACCAACACCTTGTCCCTATAGAAGATTCAGAGTTAAGGGTGGTGATTATTTGTTTGTTCATTGTTTGTTTTCATAAAAGATCTCACTATGTCATCTGAGCTGGCTTTAAACTCGTGATATCCCTGTCCTCGTCTTCTGAGTACTGATATTATAAGTATATCAAGACTGCCCACCCAGAATCTTAAATCTTATCTTTAGGTCTTTGATCCACTGTGATATCCATGTGTGGAAAGATGGTTGTAAAATTTTGATAGTCCCTGTCCCAGCGCCAATCACTGGAGAGACTGTTCTTCTGCTGTTGTGACCCCTTGGCAGAAGACGAGTTGACTACAGAGCATGGACTTACTTCATGGATTCTCCCTGTTTAATTTGCCCATGTATCTGCTTTTATGATTATGCCTCTATAGTATATCTTTAAATAGAGAATTTTGAAGCTATCATCCTAATTTATTTTGCTTCACACTGCTTTGGCTACTTGAAGTCATGTTTACTTAGATGTTTAGTGTTCTCATTTTGTGTAGGTTATCCATGAGATTTTGGTGGAGATAACATTGAATCTTTTATTGCTTTGGGTAGTGTGAACATTTCAAAAAATATTAATCTTTCAGATCCATGAGCATGGGGGGAAATTTTTGTGTCTTTTTGAATGTCTATTATTAAATTTTATCAATTCGTAGTCTTCAAACAGTCAATATTACAGAAATTCCATTATTGGTTTATTTGATATTGATTTTTCTTAAGTCTTGGAACCAATTGTAGTCTAGAGCCTTCTAATTGAAGATACTAAAAGCTGTGCCTTGCCTAGAGGATCAGAGGATTTTCACCTGTTGGCCATTGACTGCTGGGTATTTAAGCCTCCATGGTGCTATTAAAGAGGGGCTTTGTACCAGCGATTGGAGGTCCATATGTCTGTCTGTCTCTGTGTGTGTTTCGTCAACCTCCAGCCCCTTGCCTGAAGCTCGCAAACTGGATTTTAGCAAATGGTGAGTGGCGCTTAAGCAACTTGAAGTGATCTCATCATTATTGTTCTTTTGATAATTTCAC
Source organism: Microtus ochrogaster (assembly GCF_000317375.1). Classification (NCBI taxonomy): domain Eukaryota; kingdom Metazoa; phylum Chordata; class Mammalia; order Rodentia; family Cricetidae; genus Microtus; species Microtus ochrogaster. The sequence continues at coordinate 14,276,428 of NC_022032.1, read as the reverse complement.
ATATTTAGCCTATAGATTTTTAATTTGATTAAGTACTGTAAGTAAGCAACTAAAACATTTATAGAAATATTTAAAGAGTAAATTCTCATAATTCTGTATTTGAGTTATTTGTATGTCTATAATAGAAGATTGGGGTAGCTTTACTGCCTTCTACACTTATAACACAATTTCACACAAGTAGATAATTACATTAAAAAAGCAGAAAAGAAAAGAATCAATAATAACATTACAGAATGCCTTTCTTCAATTGTGTTAGACCTAGCACTTGCTGCACGTTGATGTATAATATATATTATTACCAAGAACAGCAGAACATTAATGTTGAATATCTATATATTATAGGAATAAGCACTTTTTATTTTCAGAGTAAGCAAACTAAATTTAATATTTAAGCAGTTTTCCAGACACAGTAATCATTCTTATTGTCAGCAGAGAAAAAAAACCTTACTCCAAGGAAATCATTAACCCTCAAACATCATCTGTGAAAATGAATGGCACAGCCCCTTCCATGGTGCTCCTCTTGGTCCTGCCACTCCTCTGTCGCAGCCACATGCAGATTCATGTTTGAAATGATAGCAAGCAAAATGCAACACAAATGCCGTTTCCATTCTGAATTAATGTTTTCTGACAGATCCACGTCTATTTGCAAGATTCTGCACACTGAGTGTAGGAAGACAGAACCCTGCATGTCAGCACCCAAAATTATCTTGGTTATATTTCAGTCTCTTTAATAGTCATTTATCCACAGCCAGTGGCTCTGACTTACCATTGTCTTATACTAGACCAAACTTATGGAATCAGTCCTAAAAGACCCTTGCAAAAGCTACTACTGCCATCACGCTTCATATGAAAGCCCATAGTTTTAGCTATCCCTACCTGTATTTCCTCCCTTACCCACCTCTTTGCTTCCTATCCCCCATTTGATCCTCCCTTTTCTGTACCTTCCATCCATTTATAACTATCCATGGTTTTTCTCCATCCTAAGGAGATCCATACCTCCTCTATACTTTCTTACTTTATACCTGCCCTTTGTGGCTATATGCATTGTAGATTACTAAATGTTTTTAACCAATGACAAGGAGGAAGAGACCATTGCATTGAAATGGCCACAAACTCAAATTGAGAAGACATGAATTAACTAGCCAGTATCTCCTTATTCTTCATGAGCACCCCGTACAAAGTATAACATCTCCATGATATCTTTTTCTAGTGTGAAAATAAAGGGGTGGCAACATTGAGAAAAGATACAATTAGAAAATGTTTCTGTCTAATAATAATGTTAATAAAAATGAAAAACATGATGAACAATCCAATAGAAGTCTTCTGTAAGTAACAGAAGATTTAAGTCAAATCTGCCAATCAAACCAATTGTGATCCCATTCTGACACAACATGAGTAGAAAGGCAATAAGACTTACTTTAAAAAAAAAAAACTCAGCAGACAACACTATTCCATGAGTTCTTCAAGCAGTCACACAGCAAAGAATCCATGTTGATTATTACATCTTGGTGATTTTTATTATTAGCTCTTACGTTATCATCAGATAATACATGACTAGTTATATAAGAGTATACAGTGAACATATCTTGGTTTCATGTCAATTCATTACTCATGTGATTAATAACCTTTTGCTAGTCTCATCTCACATTATGAACTCCTATGTTGCTCTATTGATGGGATACACTTCCAAATTCTCCTCCTATCTTGCAATTTTATCTTGTCAAACTATTCCTGTAGCTACTGTATAAATTTGGCACAGTGATTGTCATCGATAACACATTGACTTAACTGGAATAAACACTTGACACAAGAAATAATGCTATAAAAAATGCTTTCTGAGAAATGCTGCATTGATGAAGACTGCATTAACATTTATGTGAAATTTGGAAAAGTGCTTTGTCTATAATATTTTAATATGTAATCTTCATGCTTTTCAGGAATTCAGAAACTGAAAGTAATTGAATGATATAGAAAGACTAAGAAATTCTTCCTAGTGACTCTAAAATGACTTTACAGAATCATGGATTCATTTATCTTTATCAAATTATCCTTGTTAGTTATACAATACAGAGTCCCTAATAAACTGAAATTAACCACCTGCTCTTCTGGCAATTCCAACAATATTGAAAACAATTTGTCAACAAAATAATAAACCATAAAAAATTTATAATCAGGATACTGGGAAGATGGCTGAGTAGGTAAAAACACATGCCAAGCATGAGGACCTGATTCAACTCCCCAGGCTTCACATAAATCAGGGCATGGAAACAGGGAATCTTTAATCCCAGCCCTCCTATGGGGAGATGTGTGGCAAGACACAAGTACTCACAGAAGCTCTTGGGCCAGATAGCCTGAAATAAGCAACAGTGAACAAAAGACACTGTCCTAAACAAAAAGACAAGAACAGTCATCTGAACTTGTCCCCGGATGTATTCATGAGTTGTATGTGTACCAACACTCACACTCATTAATGTCAACACAAAACTTCACGATGTACACATCCACATCCACTCACCTTCTCCCCCCGCACAGATAACACCAAGACTAACCAGACCCAGAAAGATGAGCATGGTATGTACTCACTCATACGTGGATAATAGCTGTAAAGCAAAGGATAATAAGTCTATAGTCCACGACCTCAGAGAAACTAAATAACAAAAAGAACCCTAAGAGAAACATATATAGATCACCCTGGGAAGGGGAAATAGATGAGATCTCCTGAGAAAATGGGGAGCATGGGGGTGAGGGAATAAGGGAGGGAGGAAGGCATGAGGAAGTGAGAAAGGAAGGGAGGAGGAGAACTTGGGGGAACGAGATGGTCTAGATGGGGGAAGAACAGAGAGGGGAAGCAAGGAAAGAGATATCCTGATTGAAGTAGCCATTATGGGGCTAGCAAGAAACCTGGTACCAGGGAAATTCCCAAAAATCCACAAAGATGACCCTAGCTCAGACCCTAAGTGATAGTAGACAGGGTGCCTAAACTGGCCTTTCCCTGTAATCAGATTGATGACTACCTTAATTGTTATCATAGATTCTTCATTAGCAATGAATGGAAGCAGATGAAGAGATCCACAGTTAAGCACTTGGCAGAACTTCTGGAGACCAGTCAAAGAGATAGAGGAGTAAATGGGGTCAAGACCATGATGTGGCTACCTACAGAAATGGCTGACTGAGATAGTGGGAGCTCACTGACTCTGGACTGCCAGCAAGGGAGCCTGCATAGGACCAAACTTGGCCCTCTGAATGTGGGTGACAGATGTGTGGCTGAGGCAGTTTCTTCATCCACTGGCAATGGAACCAGGATTTATCCCTAGTATTTGAACTAGCTTTTTGGAACTCAGTCTTTTTGAAGGGATACCTTGCTCGGCCTAAAAATAGGGAAGACGGCCTTGGTCCTGCCTCAAAATTATGTCTCAGACTTTGTTGATTCACCATGGGAAGTCTTACCCTCTCTGAGAAGTGAATAGGGGTGGGGTGGGGAAAGTGGGAGGAGCGAGAAGAGGGGAGGGAGTGGGAATTGGGATAGGTATGTAAAATGAGAGATCATTTTTTAATAATTAATTAAGTTTTAAAATTTCCTTAGAGTCTTGCAAAAGAGGAAGGAGAAAAATGGTGTCCTTGTTTCATTGCTGAGGTTTCCCTTCCATTTATCTGGTGATCTGATAAGATGTTGCTCATTTTGGAAACTTCTCTATCAAAAGCATCATTTCACCTCCTAAGTAAACCTGAAATCCAAAGAAAAACATGTCAGTGATTTTTAAAAGGATAGCAGTCTGTACATCACTTTGAAAATGCTTGCTATGATGTCTGATTTCCCAATGAGACATAACTGCTATCTGCTAAGAAAGACATGCCAAGGTGAGATCACCCGCAGGTAGGGTACAGATACTCTGATATTATTCAGTTTGGAAATGTTCTGATACTTGGGGAAAGAATTTTCTTTTAAAGTGACTCATATGGGGGCAGAGGGATCCAGAGTTTAATTTAAACCTTCAGAAATTATATAAAAGATATTTGAGTGGGAACCATTCCAAGCAGATAAGAAATAATCAAGGATGGGAAGGAATCACATCTGTTTACAACCTAACCCATTTCATTCTGAATATGTCCCGTAGGGAGGAAGGAATGCTTTAAATGAAGAAGTAGGATTTGCTTTTTAATCCCTACTATTCCTCATGTATAACAATAAATATGCCGCAATAACTGAAAACAATATCATCCTTCAAGCAATATGTGGAGAAAATGTTTCCTAAATTAATATAGATAATATGTATAAGGCTACATTTTTAATAAGCCAGGAGGCAAGTTTACTACATAAATTATGTTTAGATACAAACAAAACGCTATGGTTTTCCATATAAACCATTTTCAGTAGAAATGACTTCTTCAAATAAAAGGTCTCCTATCCCAAGAAGTGACACATTAAAATGATTCATGGAAAACACCACTGGATCCACACAGCTACTCATCCACATGCACCCAAATGGGGAGGAAAGAGAAAAGCTTTCTCTTCAGAATTACCATCATCAAAGACAAAGAAGCAAAGTACAAGAGAGGATATAGGCATGGTTAACGGACCCCTAGGGATCTTTTATCAGTGGCCTATTCCCAAAGCCACACCCCACTTCCTGAAGATTCCATAACCTCATGAAATTGCACTACCAGCTTGGGAGTAATTTAATGGATGAGCTTCTAGTGACATTTTTGACTCAATCAATAGTGGTCGCTCAAATATGGACACAGTTCTAATACATAAATGCCTGCGAGAAATTAAAATGGTTACAGATTTTTATCCATTACCAAGATGAAGGATCATCTCTGTCCGGCCATGCAGGTTTACAGAAATTCAACCATAGCATCTTTTCTATGTGCTCATCCTTCCTCTGTCAGGAGATGGCGCAGTTGGGACTTCAGAATTAAACACAACCAGAACACAGATCACATAATAAAATATATTAATGCTGTCAGGCTCCAATTTGTAAGTTCTGAAGTATTTGATGAAAGAAACTGCACTAAATTTTCTAAGTCCCAGAGAAATAATACAACCTTTTCTACTTAGAGTCCTCATCCATTTTCCCTAAGAATTATGGTTTTTTCTAGCCTTTTATGTAGTCTTTATAATGTCCTCTTCTCTTTTAAGAGCCAAAGGACTAAATACAATAGGTACCAAGGTGATTAGAAAATTCCCCAAAATTAACATGCTTGGGTATATCATTACTGGATTTTTTGTGAATTCATTTTTGCTTTTTAAATTAAACATTTTTATTCTGAGTTTGCCATAAACTCACACAGTTATGAAGAGAATAGGGGAAGACTGTGAATACTCTTTTCTTAATTGCTATAGGGAAACTATCTCTCTGTGCCATCGTACAATGTCACAGTCAAGATTTTGATATTGATGTTGTCAAGAGAGACCCTTCATCACCAAGGCACCCACAAGCTGTACTTTCACGGCACATTTTCTTATTTCCTCACAAGACCTGGCAACTTCTGACATGCTGTGCTTTTCTAGACATTCCAGTTCCTGGATACTATATAAGTAGTATGATGTGTTATGTAACTATTTAGAACTGTTTTTAACTTGGCCAAATGCTCTTGAATTCACCTGAGCCATCATATATTTTTATGATTTGCTCGGTTTTGCTACTGAGTAGTTCTTTTATGCAACAGGGTATGGGTGCAGCAATGCTTAGCATGTAGTGGACTTCTTAAGTCTTTTCATTTTGTAGGTATGATAAATGAAGTTCCTGTAAATTTTTGAAGAGAAAAATTTCAGGTGAACACAGTTGTCATTTCTCTACAGTAGAGTCCAAAATAAACAGCTTGGTGGTGTGGGAAGTCCTTCTGTCTATGTGCTGCTTTTATTGGTTAATGAATAAAGAACTGCCTTGAGCCTATGGCAAGGGCAGAACAGAACTAGGTGGAAAAAGCTAGGTGAAATGCTGCGAGAAAGACGGCAGAGTCAGAGAGACACCATGGAGCCGCCAGAGACAGATGCTGGGAATTTTACCCAGTAAGCCACTGCCACGTGGCAATACACAGATCAATGGGGATGGGTTAAATTAATTTAAGAGTTAGCCAATAAGAAGCTAGAGTTAATAGACCAAGCAGTGTTTTAATTAATACAGTTTCTTTGTGGTTATTTTGGTTCTGGGTGGCCAGGATGAAAAAGTGGCCTCCTCCTACAGCTCAGCACTGTTTTATATTACCACACATTTGTATTATGGGAAATAAAAGTAAATAAATTGTTACAAGCTGAAAACGTCAATCTCCTTTTTAAAAGCTACCTTTTCTGACATGGTTCTGCCACAGCTGAAGTTCAGATACTGAGATGGGAAGAGGTGTCATGGAAGAAGAATTGTCTGGCCACCAGACGAGTTTCATACAAGTGGTTGCCTGGAATAGCTCAAGCTGTCTTTATTTGTACCTCAAACAAGCGTGTTTTCCTTGCCCTCCTGCATTAGCTTCTGACAATAACAAATATGTCAAATATGTTTTTCCCCAACTTTTACATCAAAACAACTTTTAAGTCAAAGGCAATGTTCAGCATTTTCTTAGCTTGACTAAATATCGAGGCAGGCATATCCTGTCCTTCCAAAGCTACAAGGCAGTAAACATAGGCACACATTCTCAAGAACAATATCGTTCAAAACTTAAGGAAATTTATTTACAGAAATGGTGGTTACTTGTCATAAGCTGCAAGCATTTGGTTAGCTTTTATTTCCCCAACTGTTCCCTTGTCCTATAAAAGGGTCCTTCATACCCAAGCCTCTCTGTAAGAAAACTGAGAAGAATTGGTTCCCAAAAAATTTAGGGGAAAATGGGATTTCCAGGAATGATTACTTCTGTCCCATGTGTGACTGACAAAATGAAATTAAAAACCATCGACAGAATTATCAGTATTATGGGAGAGAAGAGCAAATGCAGCCTGGGTGCTCTCAGCAGCATTCTGACTGTTCTAAAGTCTATTGGTTTTTGTCAAGCAAGAGATCATCTCCACAGGGCTTGGCTCATGGCAAGCATTCGTTCATACACTGATCCAAAACTAGTCCACACAGCTTCCAGCAATTTTCCAACATATCAACTTTTCAGCCAAGTTAAAAATCACTAAAAAAAAAAAAAATAGATCTCCAAGTTCCTGAATGCAATGATTAAAACATCATTGACAATAACATGTCTAATTTAGCATAGCTTTGCAAACTGTAATGTACAATATTTTTCACATACAGGCTTTTTCTGTTATTTGTATTTTTGAGTGGTTTGGAGGTTGAATACAATCTCCCATTTGTGAGACAATCCTATCATTCCCATAAACAAAGAAAAATTTTTTGACCAGGAAAAATAGAAAATTGTAAGAACATGAGTTGCTGATCCCAATGCTCTGAGTCTGCATCCCAGCCTTGCCACTGATTAGCTCTGTTCTTAGGTTCTTAGACAATGTTTGTTTTGTTTTGTTGTTTGTGTTCCCATTGAGTTTGTTTTCTGGTGGCTATTTTTGGCTAGACCAACATCCTATCCTTACGAATGGTTTGTTTCCCCAGTGTAAATATGTAAGAGAAAACTATTTTTTTTCTTTTGTGAGTTGCTATCAATTGAAATAGCTTCTGGGTTAGGGATGGGGCATGTGTCCACTTACCCTTTCATCTCTAGGACAGTATCTGGTGCAGAACTGTGCAGGCTCAAGTTACACATGCCATTTTAGAATACTGTTAGTGAAGTAGGTGCTGGGAATTCTTTGTTTTTCCTCAGGTTATCTCAACTGCATCTACATTCAAAAGGAACACAATTATGACCATCAGAGGCAATGCTACGTGGAGTTGATGAATTGGAGTAAGAAGGCAAACTAAACATTCAATACAGTTCAGTTCTCTAGGGTACCCCAGCTGCAAGCAAAACTGCAGTCAAGCGCAAAGGTTTTCTTTTACACTCTTACTTTTTTACTATAAGGAAGTCTCCTTGCTAACTCAGATTGCATGACTGTCTTAAGGTTTAGGTCATATTTTATTCTGTTTCTGTTGCTGTAATGGAGGAATAAGAAGAAGCTAAGCTAAACTGAAATTTCTTCACAGGCTCAGGGTTTAAACACTTGTCCTGCAGCTGGGGGCATTATGTAAGGAAGTGGAAGAAGCTTTAGGAGGTGACAAAAGTAAGTCATGAGGGACAAGACTTTAAAGATTATACAAGGCTCTTGGTTCCAGCCACTCTCTCTGCTTCCTACTCTACTGCCATGTGACAGACTCTATCATATGCCCCTGCTGCAATGAACCAGACCCTCGGTCATCCTTTTTGCAATGAGAACTGAAACGTCCTGGAACCATGAGCCAAAGCTATTTGTCCCGCTTTGATGTCAAGTATTTTGGTCACAGAATAAAAAACAAAAACAAAACAAAACAAAACAAAACAGAAAACAGGCAACAGTAGGCTAACTTTATTTTTAAAACAGGTTTATTTCATCTTACATCTATGGAATTCCACACAGATGATGACTTTCTATATGACAAAGTCTCTGTGTAATAGAGACAGGTAGAATATGAGCATGTCATAGCCTACTGCCTCTCTTGTAAGTCTATTGTATAGTTATGGAGGCTCCAGGAACTTATGTAATTCTGATCTCCTTCTAATAGCATACCTCTGAACCCCATGGTTAGAATAAATTTTTCATCTTTTCTACCTTATAATGAGGGTTAAATTTCAACATACAATGTTGATATTTACATTCAAACCTCACCCAAACCCTAGCAAACAAATAATTATTTTTTTATAAAATGAAATGCTATACAGTTTTTTAATATAACACGTTGGAAAATTCTTCCCTCTGTTTCCTCCTTCACTTGTACCTATTATGTACTTACTCATTTTGACTGGTGCAAATTGGGTAAAACAGATAAATAAGAAACAAAACCTCTTGTGCACTAAAATGTAGGAACTGGAAACATGCATTTAGAAAAAGATAGTTTTAATATGAGTTTCTCAGTGATTTATTACAGATTATTAATGTGCTTGCATATCAATGAAGAAAATACCAAGTTATAATTCTATAGTATCCATTCTACATAGGGAATAAATGTCGGAAGATTTAAGTACATTTTTAATACATTAATCCCTATTATTTGTATGTCCTTTGTCAGTAAAATTCTTAACTTGAATGTCTTTTGAGATCAGAAGTGAGAGGTTGCTAACAGGAGTACCCAATCATAAAAGAGCCAGAAGAAGAGGGAATGTAGAACCTTTCAAATATCAAGCAGTAATGCTCCACTTGCGATAACCTTGGCCTTTGTGCTTCCAAAATACTTTATAATCAAAAATACATCCTAACGTACTAAGTCTCTAGACAAAAGCCATTTCAATCAGGATTTTGTTTAAATGCAAAGTCCTATATCACACACATCATTCACATTAAATGCCGGAAAAGGACTAATTGATTGAGAATACTAAAAATTTTAGTGGTTTAGCATATATCAGAGTATATTTGCTTAAAAATACCATTTTAGAATAAGTGTGTGAAAAGGTAGCTCAATGTCTTCCTTACACATAGACTCATCACTGAACTGAATCTTCATGATTTTTCAGACATTTTATTGTCAGGGTACTTTTGAGATCAATGATCTGGTGATAGGCATAGTCTAAGTAGAAGACTGTTCTAGCTGTATACTGTCCTCCTAAGCACTAAATTGCTAAAAGATGTTTTCCAACAACCAAACTTGTGGTGTACTCACAATAAAACAATTCTTGAAATATCTGCATTTATTCTACAGCATACATGCAGAGGAGCATAGCAGAAAGCAATTATAGACCTCTATTTACCTTTGATTGAATTAAGACAAGAAGCAAGGGGTAACTACATAGTTTACATGTAACAAATTATCGCTCGTGCAGCTGCTATTCTGGTTAAGATAAGGGAGCCACACATCACATACAAATTACTTCTCATCTCGTTGTTCAGAGCCAAAACCAGTATTTAAAAGTAAACATTACTATTAAGATTTTCAACATTTCATTTTATTAATGTCAACATTTGGCTTGGTTTCTGAAGAGGAATAAAGAATTAAAATCAAGAAACTGAATCTTCATCTTCATCCCTAGACAAATAATTTAGAAAGTTAATTCAACTAAATCAATATTAAGTCCTTCTCACTGGGACAACAGAGTATGTCTGTGCACACTCAAGAGTCTACAGTCTAGTGAGTAAGGAAGGAAATAAGCTAAAGAACAAGAAATGAAGGAAAGAAAGAATGTTGGGATTGATAGAGGAATACTTGCTTTTTATGTAAGATAGTAGGCATAATACCCTGAAGCTTAGAAGAAAGAAAATCTCCTCAATAATTTGTATCTGTCCAGATATAAATAGATAAAATTTACTCTTGATCTAAGTCTTAAGAAAATAAAATTGTTAGTAAAGAATACTTATTTTCTCCCTACTCGGACATCTGTAAGTCTTGTATTTCAATCAATATCAGTGGGACATCTGTGGACTGCTGAGATGACAATTCTGAATTCACAACTATGATTCTTCCAGCTGATGAAATGATCCCTGCCAAATCAAATACTTTCTTCGGTCAAAGCTCTAAGCTGTATGAAATAAAACCTAAAAACAAAAATGGAAAAATGGCAAGAAATGTATATACCTGTGGTTTCCATCCTTGGCTTTGCATATGGATAGAAAGGGAGCTGGTTTTCAGGAAGATGGATATACCCCACAGTCATATTGGTGCTTGATGATCTTTACTTTCCAGAATGATCTGACATCATCTACATTTCATCAAAATTGGTCTGATCTTTTCAAATAAACATAGTCCAAGTGCTTCTTTTGAACATGTTTCCAATGTAGGCAAAAGCAATATTTAAAAGACTTTGATCAAATAAAAGATGTCACTGTTACTTAGGTTAAAATACATATAACAGAAAATCGAAAGAACAGAGGTAAAAGAGAAACTGATTTCTCTCTCATGTAGAAGCAAGATAATCCAGCCCTGATAGAAACAGAACTGAGCTGGTTATCAGGGACCCAGATTCACAGGTAAGTCGCTCTTCTAGGCCCCCGCTCTTATTCTTCTGACCCATTAGGACTTCCCATCTACAGCTAACTGAAGAGTGCTGGGAACAGACGTGGTGGCCCTCCCCAGGGAAGAGCACATCAATTATTTATCCAGTACCAAATTTTCAGTCCTGAAATCTTGCATACAGAGAATTTGCTATGGACTAACCAGGTTATATTTAGTAACATGTGTACATATTCATGCAGGTGTTCATGCAATGACATTGAAAAGAGAGGTCAGGAATTTGAAGGAGAAGGAGTTAGGAGAAAGATTGGGGAAAGAAAGGGGAGAGGGAGTAATGGAATTACATCATAATCTCAATTTAAAAAAAAATCTTTAAAAGCAGAATATGTTGTATAAATTAAAAGAATGAGAAAAAAAGCAAATAAAAATAATCCAACTTTTCTTTGAGCTTCATCTTCACCAAGGAAGATGGGTAATTTTGTATGGTCTTAAGATGACTTTACAGGGTGCCTTGACTTTGTATTGGCTCACTCTGGTGACATCCTACAATATTCCCGATTGCAAATGCTGGCCACAAACCCTTAAATGTAGAAATGTAGGCTAGTCATAGAAACAGAGTTTAAGGAGGAGAAAGGGCCTTACATTCTGATAATTACATGGTCTAACATGGTGAGATGTGTTTGTGACACATTTCCCAGTATTAAAAACTTATCTATTAAACATAACTTCAAAACAGCATTCATTTAGTGAAAAACATTCTAAACAGTAAGCTTTCACTAACTGCTGTTCATTCCTATCTCAACTCTGAAGAAAATCTCTGCAAGGGAATGCAAATGTCCTCTTGTTAAGACCCAAGAGAACGTCCAGTTAGCATTACCACCGAGTTCATTATAGCTCTCCCTGTAAACAGTATGTCCTCTGTAAAGACACAGGGGACTTTCTGTCTAATTAAGATGATGCCCTATGTTGGGCAGATCCTGACATTAATGGACCTCATCACCATGACAATTCCCAATGCAGCTCATTTTATACCCACATTTTCATCATGCATTTTATTGCTGGATATTGTTTATGAGATGCAAACAGGTTAATAAGGAAAACAAAAGATTATTTCGGATTTACTGTTTTGCCAAAGGAAGAAAATCTGTAACTATTAGGGAAATATGGTTAAAAGTAGGTATGTGATTGTTAGGATTACAGTTAATAGGCAGGGTGGGGAATCGGACAGTGCGATGATTTCAGAAAATCATGCAAACTGGTTTTTTAGTACTTAATGAGGAAGCTGGTTATACCCTCAGTGTCCTATCATGCTGCTTTCAGTGATTCTAATTGATCGGTCAGGTTATTTAATGAGGCACTGCATGCTAGTAATTCTAAGCAAAGACCTCTATCCTTATTCTTTGGTAACCTACATTGATTGCAGAGTACTCACTGGCAATTAACATGTGTTTCATGTTCTTTCCTGCACTTAATTTTATATCTGTGATGTTGGGATACTGTTCTATCTTTGAAAAACTGGTGTTGATAATATCTCAACTAGAAAGTGTAGAAACTTTTACAAACTCACAACTTCATGGCATGAGCACTGCTCTAAATTTGTTTTAATTTTTTTTAAAAAAAAACACTTTTAGAAAAGATATACTTAACAGATATACACACTAGTAATTAAGAAAACTCTAAGCCGGGCGGTGGTGGCACACGCCTTTAATCCCAGCACTTGGGAGGCAGAGGCAGGAGGATCTCTGTGAGTTCGAGACCAGCCTGGTCTACAAGAGCTAGTTCCAGGACAGGCTCCAAAATCACAGAGAAACCCTGTCTTGAAAAAAAAAAAGAAAAGAATAGAAAACTCTGGTACATATTTAAGAAACTTTGGCATAAACTCTTTCCATACACAAACAGTATAAAAACATAAATGATATATTTTTGAAGCAAAGAAAAAAACAGATTTGATTCTCGGCGTTGGAAACAATTGGCAAGTTTGTTAAGTGAAAATATAATACTCCACAAAAATTTCCTAATGGTATGAAAACTGATCTATCCTTGAATATACTCACTTTTAATTTCTTTGGGGTTTTAATAAAATCAAATTTATTCAGAAAGGTGGCTCTGTATCAGTGAATCGGTCACATCACCACACTCAATTTTAGTTCCATAGGTTTTTTTTTTGGTATAGAAATGACACATATGTTATGCTCAGAATAAGGTTTTTTGTTATTAATATATTTGTTTAAAGTACAAGTTTTACAAAAAAAGTTAAAAATTTTTGTTCTTGACATTGAGATGATAAAAAAAGCATACCTAAGCAAGAGAATTGCTATAAACTTTACTTAGAATCAATAAAAACATGAGATTTCCTTCAAGTGAACCGTTTAAATACTGATGCATATATTCAAATTTAAGGGATAATTTTCCAGCAATTAGCGGTGCTTAAGTATAATGTGTATAATTTAGCAATGAAAAAATAAACCTAATCCTTTTGTTTCACATGTAATTTATCCAAAATTATATAAATGTATATAAATTCAACTGAAATGTATTTTAATACAGCTAGATTTAAAATACTTAATGAGCACTCCTACAATTTTGAAATCACTTGTTAAGTTTATGATTTCCATGGTTGCTCTACGTCACATATTCACCATTCCAGATTTGGAGCTAGGACCCTCAGATGAGAGAAGACCTGTGATGTTTTCTGGGTCTGGGTTGCTTCTTTCAACACAATATTTTCTAGCTGCATCTATTTAACCACAAGTTTTGTGTCTCTTTACAGATGTTATAACACTCCATTATGTGTGTGTGTGTGTACCATGTTTTCATTATCCATTTGTCATCTGAAGGACATCGAGGCTGGTTCTGTTTCCTCATGATTGTAAAGAGAGCAGTGATGAGCATGGATGAGTGAACACCTGTGGAGGAGGCTATTCAGCCCTTTAGGCGTATGCTGAGGACTGGCATAGCTGAGTCACATGGAAAATGTAGTTTTAGCTTTATGAGACTTCTCCACACTGGTTTCCAGAGTTGCCATATCAGTTTGCAGTTTGAGGCAGTGGCTGAAGCTTTCTCACCCCCATAATCTCTCCAGAATTTGTTGTCAGTTCTTTCATTTATCTTAGCCAATCTGATTAGGCTAAGATTAATAATCAGAGTTATTTATATTTACATTTTCCAATTACTAGGGCTAAGGAAAAAAACTGAGGTATTTTTTTTTAGCCATTTTTATTTCTTCTGAGGACTTTTTTTTCCAGATCTATAGCTCACTTATTAATTGGGTCATTTGTTCCTTGACTCTGTTTTTTGCTTTTGTTTTTGTTTTTTGTATTTCCAGAATATATAAACTATTTAATAATCACTTCTTTATTTCTTGACTTGCTACTCTTATTTATTCTGAACTTTATTGATTTTCTTAGGAAAAGACATAATACAGCCATGTTTCTATATAACTAATGATTGCAGTGCTTCAAAACACATGATTTTGCTTCTGTAATTTTCAAAATTAGTCTTGTAAATGTAGGCTACAAAACCACCTCGTGATGCAGCGCAAAAAGGTAAACAGCAGGTTTGGAAGCCACACAGTGTAGGACATTACAGAGCTGTTTTGTGAATCCTTATTTAGAGATCACTGGAGTTTCTTCTTGCTTTAGTGAGATGCGGCAGTGTGGAAGGCAGTTATTCTCTTCAGTGCTTTAGATGAGCGATGCTGCTCAGTAGTTTCTCATCAACTCACCTCTGAGACACTAATGTCTTTCTTATTCTGCCAAGTTCTTATAACTGTGTTTCCACGTCAAAATGATTCTCCTCTCATATTCTGGGTTACCTTGGGAAAAGATCTGGAAAGATTTCCATTTCTGTGGCAGGTTGGCAATTGTTCTTAGAAATACACTGAGTGTTTGGGTCTCTGAGATTCAGTAGCGAGGAAAGCTGACTCAGTTGCTTTTGCAGTGGAAGCCGGTCCATTAGGAATGCTTTTATCAATGACCTCAATGGAAGTAACAGGAGCTGGCAGGAAACAAGAAACACATTTAAGCCTCTCCCAAGGAATGGGCGTGTCTTTGAAAGCAAGTGCAGGCGGGAATTCCTGGGTCCGAGCTCAACTGAGAACTGTTAACAAGTTCTAGGGAACACTGAGAGTGATGAACTCATGAAAAAAAAAATAAAGTTTGTGATGTATTAGCAGTGTGGGGGAGGTAGAAAACAGAGCAGGGCTAGCAATGGGAGGGTTGTTGGCTTTGGAGTAGTTATAAGATGTCAAAGTGGAAAACTCCAGGAGGTACTTGGAAATAAATCTGGGGTTCCAGAGAAAACTCAGATCTGACGATCATTATACTAGAGATTGTAAAGGATCATGGACTGAGAGCATATGGGATGGAATCAGGCAGTAACTTGTAAGGGTCAATAAGCAGCTGGAATGAAGATTCAGCAGAAATGGACAGAGTCTCAGAATACATGAGGCATAAGGAAGTTCGGGGACAGGTGTGGTAAATGGGATGAAGTGTTGAATCCTGGATAACAGAATTAGAGCGGAAATGTGTTCACATAAACTAGAAATTAATTAATATCAAGTACAAGATCAGCTGAAGACTTTTGAGGTAGTCATGGTGATGTATCATGAGGCTTATTCATTTACTGTTCAATGGACAAACAGAAGACACCCTTAAAAACCACAGTTGGAACATCCTGCGACATTTGTATGAAATGATGTGCTGAGAAGCACATGGTCCTGCCATACTTCTGCTCAAAATGAATGTCATCATGGCGGAAAGAACAGACAAAATTGAAAAACACTCTGTAAAGATATCAGCCAGTGCTCTTCAAAATGTCAAGGTCAAGAAAATTAAAGGCTTAGAACTAAAGAAAATTAAAGCAATATAGCAAGTGTGTGTAATACTGGATATTAAATTGAATTTTTGTGGGAGAAGTTTGCTATAAAAGACAAGGATGAGTCGATGGATAGTTGTTTGATTCCAGGCCATAAAATAGGAAATACGGCCCAATATTCTTATTTTGAAAAGTATATTATAGTAAGAGAAATTATTTGTCATAGAGAAATACCCAAATCTTTCTATGGTAGCAGATGCCTGTAATTTCAGCATTTGGGAGGTTGAGGAAAGAGGATCCGGAATACAAGACCAAACTGGGATGTACAGTAACATCTAGAGAGGCAGAAGAAGGGAGAATCATTTCATGGTAAAAAAAAAAAATACAACATTCAATATCTCCAATTTATTATTCTAATTTCAGGAGAGTGTTATCAATTGATAGGTGATAGAAAACTAGATGATAGGGCTAGAGAGATGGCTCAGAGCTTAAGAGTGCTGGCTGCTCTTCCAGACATCCTGAGTTCAATTCCCAGCAGCCAAATACCAAAAATAATCAAAATTAAAAGTAAAAAATAAGTCTCAATAATATAATATAATAATGTATTACAAAAAAATAAATTTTCAAGTTGGAAACTTCCACTGAATCCAAGAGTCAGGAATATAGAACTATTAGAGCAAGAATGAATAAATGCAAAGTGGCTATCTCATGTGAATAGGAAAGGCAGCTTAAAGTTGCAAGAGCAGATACTGTTGAGCCACACACAGATTTTCAAAGTTTCAGTACAGTCTGGCCTGGGTCTGAAAAAGCCTGGGATAAAACCGGACTCGCTGAACATAGTGGACAATGCGAACTACTGAGAACTCAAGAACAATGGCAATGGGTTTCTGATCCTACTGCACATACTGGGCTTTGTAGGAGCCTAGGCAGTTTGGATGCTCACCTTGCTAGACCTGGATGGAGGTGGGGGTTCCTTGGACTTCCCACAGGGCAGGGAACCCTGATTGCTCTTCGGGCTGAGGAGGGAGGGGGACTTGATTGGGGGAGGGGGAGGGAGATGGGAGTCGGTGGCGGGGAAGAGACCGAAATCTTTAATAAATAAATAAATTTAAAAAAAAAAACTACCAAAATAAGTTCCTGAAACAAGATGCCAGAAAGCTCATTCACATAAAAGCAACAACAACAACAAAAAAGATAAAATGAGATAAACCTAGATGATTTTATGAGTCCTGAAATTTGTACTGACGCATTTTCAAAGAAGGTGCAGAGAGGCAAGTTTTTATATTCTTTGACTTGGTGAGGTTTGGCAGTTGATGTGATTCAACAGTTCATCAGTGTATCCTAATGGGTTGGAAAGAGCAGGAATCAGAAAATACAGTCAGTTATAAGAACGTGCTTGTTGACTAGGACAAGAAGCATTGCCTCAGAGTAAGACCCTGACCACGTGTCTCAAGATTAGTGAAAGCCACAGGTAGGGAGGGAGTAGCAGACAGCACTGATGTGTCCTGGTGCTCAGGTAGCTCTGCTTTGGGGTTGGTAATGCATTTTTACTTTGAAAGACCACACCACAAAGATGCCAAGTTCACCTCACTTGTAAAATAATAGCTTCAAGTTCTATGCTTATTATAGTCTAAATACTGAACTCTTTAGAACATCCAACTTCCATGAGGCTAATAGGCAAAAACTGAAAGCTTGCTTGCACACACACACACACACCTTTTCTAAACTACCATCTAATGTCCCACAGATGTTACTCCCTTAGGATCAACTGCTTGGCTTTGCTTCTGTGGAAGTGAAATGCCATTTTACAGAAAATTATGAGAAAAAATGTTAACAGATATTTTGTTATACAGACTCCATGCAAAATCAAACTATAGTTACTATTATATTTTTATTATGATTCTTTAGATTTACAACCTAACACATTGTACAAATATATGTTTGTTTACAAATGTGTGTGCATGTTATTTGTGTGTATGTGTGTAAAACTCTGCCCTGATTTCATCTTGAGAGAAACACAGAATCAACAGTAATGATTAGAGAATATAGTAAGCCAAAGTATAATTCAGTAAATAAAGGAAATATTGATAACCTTGGTCCTGGTCTTCTGTCATTTACATGTTCTAATAAAGCATAAAACTAATGCCAAAACTAGCTGATAACCTAATATGAGCTTCTTAATTGTCTTGTATAAAGTGTAACTGTTACTTTCAAACATGATATATTTTCATTCAAATCCTCTAGCTCTTCCCTTTGACCTTCTAAGAGGAAGGAGTGATCAGCTAAGATCCACATTGTCTTCATCAACCTAAAAGATGTCTGAAAATACCAGCTGTAGCAAGTGCTGCTTTCTGCCTTGTAAAATCATGTTTATTCTCTTGTCTAAATTCTCCATTCATGCTCTAAGCAAAGATAAGAAAGGCTAATAAGTAATGACTATTGGTGGATTTGACATTAATCAGTGGGATTGAGAATACTCTAAAATGGTCTTCGTTCACAGAAATGAACTACAAAGATTGCAATGAGATTAACTGCACGTTATTGACGTTAAGTCATCTCAGAAGCCTTTCATTTAGATGTGTTGTCATCTCCTAGGTCAGTTAGCTGCACTGTGGCTTTGTGACACAGTGGAAAGAAATATCTGTAAAGCTGCCCCAGGCTTCTTCCTTACTTGTTCTTTCTATTACTTCCTCCAGGGAAGGCTGGCAGAATAGAATCCGTTTCTCTCTTTTGAATGTAATCCTTGTTCTTCAAAGGCTATATTTGCCATTAGGTTCTTGAGAAATAAGTTTCTATGAATTATCATGTTATTAACGAAGGAATGTCATTATTTCATTTTCTTAATATCTTAAAATGATACCTTTTAACCATAATTTATTTTCCAATATTTGCACCTGCTTGTTTTAGGATTTTGCACATAGAGCTCATTATTACGACTTTACCTCTAAAAGAAGAAAACAGACTGAAAACATTTTGGAAGACTTTGGCAAGCATCTTTCTTTTTCTTTTCTTTTCCTTTTTTCTTTCTTTCTTGTCTTTTTTTTTTTGAGACAGGAGACAGGGTGTCTCTGTATAACAAACCTGGCTGTCCTAGAATTCACTTATAAAAGAGGCTGGCCTTGAACTCACAGAGTTCCACCTGTCTTTGCCTCCCAATTACTGGGGTTAAAGGTGTGTGCCACCATCACCTGGCATGTTTCTTTAAACAGCTCTGTCACTTGGTCAGCATAAAGATAATACAGGTCATAAGAGACTCGGCGTTATGATTAATCAAAGTACAGAGCTATTTCTGAGTATAAATTCTTAAAAACATTAGCAATCGATGCATTGCTATTAAAATGTCATGATATTTCTGCATGTTTGAGTGTTACTGGTAATGATGCTGTTTGATTTTCCTTTTGACATAGGCTCTCCGTTAATAGTCCTGGCTAAACTCTAACTCAATATATAGACTAAGCTAGCCTAAAATTTGTTGTTGTCTTCCTATCTCTGTTTCCCTGAGACTGTAGTCTATTCCCGATGCTTGCCTGTTTCCAATTGGTGTTCCTTTATGTACAAAGTGTGCAGAGAAAATGAATGTTTAAACATGAACCAAAACACCTGTAAATTTGGTATTTTGTCTTAAAAGTGTAAGAACATAAATTATTTGTTGAGAATTTGGGATACTGGATGGCTTCATCTGTTTCTCAAGTGACTACTAATTCAGTTGCCAAAAAGTGTTGAGTCCTGGATGATAATCTGTGCTGTATGTTTCTGAAGCCCCCGATAAGAACTACAAACAGCTTGGTACCGACTTCTGATTTTCTGTGTTGGATTTTATCTCTCACCTGAACTGACAAGTTTCCCCTAGCCTTCTGTGGTGAACAGCTGGTGTTCTATGAATGTAGTAGATGTGGAATGAAAATACAGAAATAATGATGAGCACCCAAGGGCCAGATTCGAAAGTAGCTGCAGTTCCTTTTTATCAGCCACCTCTCGTCTTGTTAGCACACCTTTCTAAACTTCATTTATTCTGCCCTAGATTGGGGTACCCCTCACTCTCCCAGAGCTGACTCATATTCTGCCCTAGATTGGGGTACCCCTCACTCTGCCAGAGCTGACTCACAGCTGATGCATACATATCCCTGAAGTACTCAATTCTCACCCACATCTGAGCTCCTCTGTTTCATGTATGAGCACTTCCTATCCGGCTGCCATTCACAAAGAAATTGGTAGAAATCGTCTTACTAAAAATATGCATATGACTAATAAAGCATTGGTCTTCCAATGCGTGTTGCAAACTGCTCTGGGATAAAGAAAGTTTAAATCCAAAAATAAATTACTTATGATGAAATTTAATGCAGACCATTGTATTTGGCCAGAAAGCATTTATTTAGTTAGGTTACATAACTCACAGGCTTGAGGATGGATGCCTAAGAAGTATTTACATTATTTCTTTTCCATTCATTTTTTTATTAATTGAGTAGTCTATTATATCATTATGTCATTGCCTGACCCCGACAACTAAACATCATATACACACATATGCTCAACCCTTTGCAATACAATACAGTAATACATATTAACATAAATGTTTAATAAAAATAAGAAACAACCTGGAAAACAAAACACCTTCCTTTGTGTGTGAAATTCACAATCTAGAAAGAACTCAGGCTAATTTGCAGTAGCCCAAATTAGCTACTGCAGTATGTCATGCTTGCTATGAGCTAGTATGTAAAGTATAGTGAAGGGAGCACGGGTACAGTGGTATTTCCATTATCTGGGTAACTCAGAGGCTGGAGAAAAATCTCAAGGTGAGACGTGCAAAGGAGTCAGTCACTCCCTGACTGGACACTGGACAGGATGCCCCAATTTCCCTTTCAGGTACCAAGGACTCCATCTTCCTGTGTCCTCAGTAGGCAAAGTCCAGATGAAAACTGTAGAAGAAGCAACATCTGCTTTTGGAAGCCTGCATTTAGGAGGCAACTTATTGAATTTAGAGGTCACCTCAGTTTCAAAGTCCCCGGGAGATATTTGAGAATCTTTTGTAAGGTTGCATTAAAGGTAATTTCTCCATTTTTCCAACACAGATTCTACTTCCTCCCTTCCGCTGGTCTTGACCAAGAGAACACTATCTAGAGAACAGTAGTAATGATCCAACATGCTAGAACATTCTGATACATCCTTTCCAATTATTTTTCAGTTTTCACTACAAAACAGGGGAGAGCGTCCCTGGCAATGCTCTGTTGATTCTGGATATAGAGTATGTTCACATCTAGTACATAACTGTAACCCAAATAACAGGAAACAAAGATGCAAACTTGGAGAAGAAACTATAATAACAAGGTCCGTAGTAAAAACAGCTCTGCCATTTGGTCCGAAAAACCTAGAAGATTACATGGTACCCAAGGATAGATACAGGAATTCAGCATATAAATTTGACTGCAAGTCCCAATTGGAGAATCAGAGCACAGAGTCTTAAGGTTAAGCAACAAGCTGTCTTTAAATGGTGAATTATAGACCCCTCTCAACATTTGTTGTGATTTTGAAATCTCCATACCTAGGTATTATATCATACATTATGATGACTTCTTTTCTATGTCTCTGATCTTTGGGGACTCCTGAGTAACAAACTTCCTTTTTTTGTGTGAATTTCACTTTCACTTACTCATTGTGTTTTTCATGTCCTACACACATGAATTTTCAGGTCACAGTATTCTTCCACAGGGTCTCACCTAACAGACTTAAACATGGCATAGATCAAGCAACAACACAGTAGGTATCCACCAAAAGGAACAAAAGGGACACTTAGCAACAGGTCAGACTCTTCTGCATCAGACCAGCTACTAGAAAAGCAGATACTCCTATAAAAGGCACATTATAAACACCCGCAGAAAGTTCCTGCAAAAGAACGTCTTGAGTCTGCTCAGAGAAGAAAGACATGACCATCGGTGCCTCTCAACTTTACACATTCTGTCTTGAAGTGCCCTCTAGACAGTCTTACCATGAGTACCTAGAAAGCCACTCCACGTTGACAGAGACTCTTGAGGACAGGACATATTCTCTTTCCTTCTCATCACTGTGGCTACTCCCTCCTTGAAACTTTCTGGTAGAAGCAGCCTGGTGGCACAAGCCAATAACCCATTATTGGAAAGCGGAGCCAAAGTAATCAAGAGTTAAATACTATTCTCAGCTACATTACAATTAGAGCACAACCTGGACTGTATGGGTTCTGTCTCAGAAAAAGAAGAATGAAACAAAAAAAAGTGCTGAGAATCTGCATGAGTTTGTACAATAAACATTCTGATTTGGGGCAGGCAGAATGACTAAGTGGGCAATGCTGCTTGCCACCCATCCCAAAGTCCCGAGTTCAATCCCCAGGACCCACACAGTGGAAAGAGAGAGCTGATTCTAGCAAGCTGTTCTCTAAACCACATACACATACCATGGATACT
Organism: Microtus ochrogaster; assembly: GCF_000317375.1. Taxonomy (NCBI): domain Eukaryota; kingdom Metazoa; phylum Chordata; class Mammalia; order Rodentia; family Cricetidae; genus Microtus; species Microtus ochrogaster. The sequence goes on along the minus strand of NC_022032.1, from coordinate 14,254,179 downwards.
TTTGTCTTGACCATATAATTATAAAAAGTAGTTAAAAAAGTAAAAATATGTTAAAATTTGTTTTTATCTTTTTCCTTTTCAGTGCTACTAGCATTAGAAAGCTGTTTTTGCCTGCTTTCTTTTTTGTAACTTAACACTATAACTAAAAGCAACTCAAGGAAGTAGGGAATTAATTGAGCTTACAAGTTATAGATCATCACTGAAGGAATCCAAGGAGGGATCCCAATGCAGGAGATTAAGGCAGAAACCATAGAGTGTTGTAATATGGAGCGGCGAATATGTTTTAACTGCTGGTTACCCTTGCTCGCGTGGCTACATGTCTCACAAAGGCCAGGCGCACCAGCCTAGGGAAAGCACAGCCCACACTGGGGGGGCTAGGCCCTCCTCTGCCAATTAATACTTAAGAGAATGAATACATCATAGACATGTAGGAGGAAGTTCTCGAATGAGGTTCCTTCTTCCTAGATGTATCAAATTAGCAACTGAGGTTGTGACAGAAAAAGAAAAGCAAGTTGTAGAGAGACAAAAGCCCTTTCCTATATTGTATATATTGTACAAAAAGAATCAGATTATTTCTGATGTATTCAGAGGATGCTCTCAAAGATCTGTAGATGAAAGCTACCAACTCAAGCATGAGGTCTCCTTGTTTGTCCTCCATAGTGGAGAGCTCATCTTTGGTCCTCTCTAGCAGAGAAATGCCTTCATTTCTATAGATAATCCCTTGTCTACTTAGCAAAAGTTTTTCAGAGACATTACCAGGTCTGATAGAGACAATGCTGAACAAGGGCTGGATGGCATTTTTGCCTCTTTGTTCTTTTCAGTTTCTAGTCTCTTTGTGTTTAAGAAATAAATGTAGAGTACATACTAAAATGAAAGATAGACATATAAGAGTGCTATTTTTTTCTTTTTATTTTTGAGATTGTTACTAATTATGTTTCTTTCTCCCTTCCTCAAAGGCCTTCTATGTATCCCTATTCACTCTTTCAGATTTGTGCCCTCTTTTTTCATTAATTATTATTGCATGCATATATGTATTTATACATACATGTATATTCCAGAACATAACTTGTTGGGGCCATTAAATGTTATTTATATGTATGTTTTCAGGGTTGACTGTTTGGAGCTGAACATCTTATTGGTGTGCTCTTCTCTGGGGAGGGCCACCTTTCCTGCATCTAGTGATACTCAGTTGCCTATAATTCTTTGTGTAGGGCTGAGAACTCCTGGGCTCTTACCCATCCAGTCTGGCATTTAACAATTATTGACAACCAAGAGAAATATTTGGAGATGATATAAAGGAAAGAGTAATAAAAATAAACATCATATTGAGTGAGGTAACCCAGATCCAGAAAGACAAGTATCATATGTACTCACTCATAAGTGGTTTTAAAACATAAAGCAAAGAAAACCAGCCTACAAATCACAATCCCAGAGAACCTAGCCAACGATGAGAACCCGAGGAGAGACATACATGGATCTAATCTACGTGGGAAATAGAAAAAGACAAGATCTCCTGAGTAAATTGGGAGCATGGGGACCATGGGAGAGAGTTAAAGGGGAAAAGAGAGGAAGGGAGGGGAGCAGAGAAAAATGTGTAGCTCAAGAAAATCAATAAAAAATACACCTTACTAATTGGAAGACCTCCTGTTAGGCTCCACCTCTTAAAGACCCCTCTTCTCCCAGTAGTAATACTCTAGGAAAAAGACTTCAAACTGCAAACTTTAGGTGCTCTAGTCATCCAACCCATCAACAGATACAAAATTTTAGTAACGCAAGTTAACTCCTGGCCTGTTAGTGTCTACAATTGCACTGTTGTACTGGACACTTTATAACTTTTTCAAGAGGACAAAAGGTCAAGTTAAGATGTTTTTACCATAATAAAAATAAGAAATAAGCACATCATAGCTAGTCAGATATTTCTTAATTGTTAAATACCATCAATCACAAAATGCAGAAAAATTCCAATATTTCTGTCTGTTTACCTGTTTGCTTGTCTGCGTATGCTTTGGTTGCCTCTTCATACACTGTCAAATTTGAAACCATGATTTTCTATGGAGCAATAGAAAGATTACTCATATTTTCCTTGATACTGATTGATTAAAGTTTATTTTTATTTGAAGCTAGAAAAATATAGTTAGAAGGTTAGTGCCACACAGAATTATTGCATAACATGAGCCCCCTTTTGAAAGGCAGTGTGACACTGTTACAAGAAATCAGAGAAAAACAGGATGCCTCCGGTGTAAATAAAAGCAGAAAATGAAAGAACAGACCTAAATATAGTCAACACTGCGTTTGCTTTCTGAGAACGCTCTGAGTTAGTCAAGATAAGCAGTCACCCACAGCTGTTGTTGTCAAGGCCTTTAACCCATTTCTGCTGTGCTTAGAGAAAGGTGCGTGAAGCCTCCGACCCCTCTCATTACCTTGGTTACAGCCAATGAGTCAATAGGTGTGTAGAATGGTCGATGTGATTTTGAACACTAGCATTTGGGGATGATTTCGTAAAATTGCTGAAGTGCAGGCTGAAATACCAGGGTAGAGATGACTAGCAACCCACAACTCACAGCTTAAAAAAAAAAAAATAATCTGAGCAAACAGTTCTGCTCTCAAGAGGAAACTGATTGCCTGCCCTTCATGACTAACCATCAACTAATAACCAAGGAAATGATGGGCCACTCTGAAGGCGACTGCTTTAGTCTTTGGTGCCTACAAAATGTCCCTGGAATGAGTGACATCGGCCTCCCACCCGCAGGCTGGCTCTTGGACTCTCCTCTTGGTGTTTTAAGCCATTTCTCCCGTTCACAGCTCTTCATCTGCTCCCTCTTTAAATATCTGAGTTCCTCTTTTAATAGAGAGGTTCTCACTGTGTAGTTTCATCCAGTTCTCACAGGTTCAATGATGACATGCTCAGATTGCTATCTTTATTCGGATCTCCCTCCTTAGCATAAGATTCAGAAATCCAGTCACCCAGTTACTACATTTAAGTCAACCATTCATAGCACACTGGGTGTCTTTTCCAATGTGTCTCCAAACTGCCATTTTCACATAGGCTATTTCAGTTAGTAACAGTAAACAGCCCAATTTTATTTTATTTTATTTTATTTTTGTTTTGTTTTTTTTTTTTTTTTGTTTTTCGAGACAGGGTTTCTCTGTGGCTTTGGAGCCTGTCCTGGCACTAGCTCTGTAGACCAGGCTGGTCTCGAACTCACAGAGATCCACCTGCCTCTGCCTCTGCCTCCCGAGTACTGGGATTAAAGGCGTGCGCCACCATCGCCCGGCTCAGCAGCCCAATTTTATATCCACCATTTCTTTCCAGGCTTTCTCGTCTTACTGTATTGCTGTTCTTTTCCCCATCAGTTGCTACCCACATTTCATTAGAACAAGACATTCAAGTCACTGTTCATCCCCTCCGTGCATGTCTTTTTTTCTAGAAATTCCTGACCTGTCTGGCACCAAAACATCCTTTGTGTTTTTTAACCATGCTGAACAAAGTCTGAGGTGCAAGATGTGGTAGCTAAGTCCTAGCCCTTTTGCAGCTGGATGCAGCTGTGAACCAGTGACTGCCCAGTCATCGCTCAATCCTTGCTTATACTCTTGGGCTTCTCTGCTTGTGCACTGAGCATTCCTCCATGCAGCTTTCATACTTTCTTTAAAGTTACCATTTGTAAGTTTACTACCCTTCATAATCCAAGCATCTTTTCCTTGCTACTATACCTAAGGATATACAGTGTTCTTTTCCCCTGTAGAAATTGTCAGTTACACACACACACAAACACACACACATACATGTGTATAATATATATATATACATACATATATGTATATATGCATATATGTGTGCTTGTGTATGTATATGTATGATGTATAAAGAAAACAAAGTTGTGACAACATTTATATTTATAGTTCGTATATCTGGCATGCTACTAATCCATAAAAAGAGACTTGGGTCACAAATTTTAAAATTCGATATCTGTTTTGTATCTATTCTATCAGAATCTTGCTCTGTAAACTCTTGGGTTACCCAGACATGCCCAGTGCTATATTATCATCCCTGTCATGTATGTCTTTAACAATGTTCACCTCAATATACTTGCTCCCACAACAACTGTCCTATAATATATTCACTCATCCAATCATCCATCATTATACACTGCATCCCGAATAGTTTTCTGTTTTTGGTGCTTCATGCCAATGAGAAGTCTTAATTCCTTCATAATTACATTCATTTCATAAGCACATTTTTTGATAAATATGCATTTTGTGGTAAATATGTTTACTGAAACTTCAAAAACTGGGGGGAAATTACATAAATATTGCTTGAATTATGTGCCTGTGATATAAAGTGGTAACAGAACTCAATATTTAATATTCTAAACTATAATCTGAAAGCTGCTTTGAAGTGTCTTTCCTCTGTTAATTATATGCCCAATATTAGTGACTTGTAATCCTAGAGACTAGTCACGTTATTTACAGTGTTGTGTAGGCATTTTTGGCCACAAAATTAGTTTATTTCATAGTTCTATTTTGTCTGACAGTATGCACTTTCATGTGATTCCTATCAATAACGTTTTAGTAATTTACAATTAAAATCTCTATCAGAAATTATGTGCTATTAAAAATGTTTATTCAAAAGAAGTTGGTGTTGTTGTTAAATTGCAAATATCTTAAGCTAAAATACTTGACTATGTTGAATATTTTGTTGCGTGATAGACTTGAAAGTACACTGCTATTAAACTATATATACCTCTTAATAATGAAAATATCTAAATGCATTTATGTAGAAATAATAAAATCTAGTATAGTAGAAGTTTATATATATATTTTATTTCAAATCATAAAATTAATCACAAGAATATTAAAATAATATTTAAATGAAAGCTAAAGTCATTCTTATTAAGAATATGGTAAATCAATAATATGAAGATTGCAATCCTAAAATGTATCATTTTATGAAATAATTATCCAAATGTAAATAAATATAAAATATTTATTCATAAAATATGAAGCATTTATAAGTAGGACCAATGAATATCTCAAAGTAATTGCTTCATTTTAAATCATCTTACAGTCATGTATGAATACATGAATAAATTTAGTTTTATAATTAACTTTTAATGGAAATAGTAGCTACAGTAGCTTCATATTTCATTTCTTTGTCACCCTGCTTATGCATTAAGAAAAGCAAGCAGCATTTGAAAACATTGCACCTTAGGGAAACTGGCTTCAACTTTAGAACCACAGTAAAGAAAAGGTTAATGTTATACTGTGTAGTTAATTATTACACAGTACTCAACAGCTTACTTTGTAATTAAGAGAATGTTATAAATAGGAAACTCATTTTATCCTCTTTCCCGCAGTAACCCATGGTTACTATTTGCCAGCCTACTGGTTAGAGAATAGATTCGCCTTCCCCTGCGTGCCACGGGCAAGAAACGTGTATTTTGCTGTATAATCAATACCCTTCTCCTGAAATCAGTCATCCTTGTAAACTCTGGGGGCAAATAAAACATTTAAAAGTCATGCAAGTACAGTGTTGCACTAACACATCCCTTTATTATTGATGTGGGATTCCCCTCTGTATGCTGTGAATACCATTGGTGAATAAAGAAACTGCCAGAACTTAGTTAGGTGGGGAAAACTAAACTGAATGCTTGGAGAAAGGAGGTGGAGTCAAGAAAAATCCATGTAGCACTGCCAGAGACAGATTTCAGAAGGAACTTTATCAGGTAAGCCACAGCCTTGTGGTAATATACAGATAACTAGAAATGGGTTAAATTATGATGTAAAAGTTAGTCAATAAGATGCTAGAGCTAATGGCTAAGCAGTGATTTAAAGAATGTAGTTTCTATGAGATTATTTTGGGGCTGAGCAGTCAGAAACCAACAAGCGACCTTCCTCCAACATATTATCCCATCACTACCTATAATGTTTCAGACCAACTAATGGATAATGTGCTGATAATTTTACACAGATCTCTTAGTTCATCAAACAGTTGCCTCCACAACACATTCATATGGGTGTGCATATACACATTCTGCTTTAGACTTTTCTGTTCTGAATATCATGGAGAGGTGACAGATGTTCTACTTTATAGCCACTGTTGAGTCATAATTATCCTCAAAAGTGACTGTCATACATTGTAATGATACATAATTCTTTAAGCACCACCCCCCCCAATGGCTTGTGTTCTAATTCCTTACCTTACATGGCAAATGGTCTTGGCAGATATGATCACAAAAAATTGATCAGGTATGGTGAGAATACCTTTAATCCCACCACTCAAGAGGCCAGAAATAGGCAGGTCTCTGTAGTCAGCCTGATCTACATGATGTGTTTCAGAACTTCCAGGGATACACAGTAAGCCTTTATCTCAAAAAAGTCATGAAGTGGACATTGAAAGGTAGAGATGATCCAGAATTAACCGAGTTGACACAACTTCAAAAGCAGCCTCTTTCGTAGGTGGGTCAGTGAGAAGCAACAAAGAGAAATAGATGTCATGGATGAAGAGTATTATGGTCTTTGCTGACTTTGACTAAGTAGGATAGGGACAATAGGAAAACAATGTGAATAGCACAATTTGAAACACTCTCTGATCATAGGCAGCAAGCCATGGGACTTAATCTTACAATGTAATGTCAAGTCCTGCCCATAAATAAGGGAGGGCATATTTCTCCCTTTGAACCTTCTTTGAATAATATACCCATTTCTCAGGGATGATCACGGTAAGTACAGTTGTCACCCCGCATCACGGAAACACACAGAACCCATTACAGAAAGTCACAACTAATACTTTTAAAACAGAACCTCTTGCTCCTAGTCTCGGGTATCATTCTATGATGGGATAGGAAGACTTTAAGAGCCAGAGGAGCTAAGAACTTGCTGTGAGATTTAGTCTCAAAAAAGAAAAGAAAAGAAGCATTCAGAAACTACATCCATGAAGCCTCACCAATATGACTGTTTATATATGATCTGAAAATAAAGAAGTACTTTTTAATAAAAAAAAAAAAGTATCCTAACACCCTTTATTTTAGACTAGTGAACTGTTTGTCAACCTGTGTATTGTGACTCCTTTGGGGATTGAATAACTATTTCACAGGGGTTACCTAAGACCATCTGCATAACAGATATTTACATTACTATTTGTAACTAGCAAAATTACAGTTATGAAGTATCAACAAAATAATTTTATGGTTGTGGGACCACCACAATGTGAGGAACTCTACTAAACAGACACATCATTAGGAAGGTTGAGAACCACTGGTCTGGTGCCATCTGACCACACTCATAAATTTACAAAACTGTAAAATAAAAACATAGCTTAAGTTGTCAAAACTATTGTAATCTGTTCGGGAAGGAGAAGAAATTCTACAGAATAAATCACTTTGTCACTGTGTTTAGGAAGTCATACCAGAGCAAGAGAAGGATGAAGCCCAACAGCAGGAGCACAGGCCACAAACTTTAATACCATAGTCAAATCAGCATGATGCCCACTCCCACCCTCCTTAGAACTACTCAACATTCTGTCCCCATCATGAAGAGAAGAGAAGAGAAGAGCCTCTTATACAAAGCAAGATATTAGATGGGGGCGCTTGATGTCATTAGAGGCTGAAAATTTAATTTCATAAGAACTAGTTTACAAATCTATCCAAAATGACAATGTTAGCATTTTTTGAAAGCATCATAATGCAGCTGAATGAATATGAACTACATGACAGAGGAAAGCACTTAAGTTTCTGGGGAGGAAGCTGCTTCAGCTCTTTTGGATTTCCATCCATGGAGTGCTGACGTTGGCAGCTGTTCCCAAGGCTCAAGGATTACTTTGTCTTTTAATTTGGCATTCTAGAAATTAGTTACTTTAGTTTTAACCATCTCACTTATTGTTAAGCAATAAAATCTGTCTCTGCAGGAAAATATTTTTCTCCTTAGGTAAAGAAAGTGAAATTGCCGGTTGAGTGCCAAATTACTGTTGCAAAGCATAGGTTTCACCTGCAGCAAGGATTCTTTAGTGCCTAGAAGGAAGTCGATCAGGCAGGCATAGATGTGGTGATAGACTGATAGACACTCCCTATGTAGAGCTCAGGAGAATTTTGAGGCCACAACAAAAATAATCTAAAAGTGAGGAAGCCTGGATGTTTCTCATCACTCAACATCACCTTCCATCATATATGTCATATAGCTTGATGTGGGAGCTTGTTACAAGATGAGAATTTGTGGTCCTACCCAAAACCATGTGCACTAAAAACACAAGTCCTACAGAGTATTTTAATATCTGAAAAATATTACCATAACATTAAAATCTCCAACAAATCGCCTTCTGGATTGTTCTCCTAGCTGCCTCTAAAGGTACCTTGTTTGAGGAACATAAGCAGAATCTCTACTGACTAGGTTCAGTCTCCTGGAAGGTGAATGTTTTTTTGAACCATGTGTAAAAATGAGAGGTCTTCTTATATGGCCCAAGAGGTTCTCAAATGACAGTAGGCCAGTCCACAGAAAACAATCAAAATAGTATTACAAGAACATGTGTAATGAAAGAAATTTTAAAGGAAAGAAGTACACTTCTTTGACCTCAAGTCTATTTGATTTATTTTCTGTATTTGTCTAATATATTTGCTGGGTAATAATAAAATACTGTAGTGAATCTAGCTTATTGATAATATAAATTCAAATTTTGTTTCCTTTCCTGCATATGCAAAATTATATACAATATGTATACCCTAAGAAATCTTAACTTTGCCTTTTTTTTCCCCATAGAATCATGATAGCCTCATAGAGAACCTAAAAATCACTAGAAAATAAGTGTCCAAATAACAGAAGGGTAATAATGCTAGGCTTAAGAATTCGAGATTTATTTAAAATACCCCCCCCACACACACAAACACAATGAAAGCTTGCTGTCTTTCAGAGAAAAGCTTTGTTAGGCAAATGCCAATTAGCAAGACTTGAAAATAATTTAAATACTCTAGGACTGAGCCTGTAAGTAATTAAAGGATTTAAGTCTGGATGGCGGCAAATAGCTCAACACGACTGTATATTTTAAATACAGCTCAAGTAAGTGGCAATGACTACTGATTTAATGGCCTTTGTTCTGAGTTGTGTTTGTATAATGCTATTTTAAAGCATCATCTCCTGTTTTGCTGTGAATCTTCAACGATTGGTGCCATCTCTACTCTGTGATGTTTTATTCTTTACATTCTTTTGTACATTTTATAACTATTTTATGTACAACAATGCACTTTATAAACAATATAAAACCAAAATAGAACACTTTGACATAATTTTAATAAGAATAAAAAGGAAAATAATATCTGATTACAAAACCCTTCATACAAAAACACACCTAGGGGGAAAAATCATTCTTAAACAGATCAATGTGGCAGATATATCCAGTGACTAGTCATGTCTAATTCCTTCACCCAATTTTCACAATCACTGCCTCAAAGAAATAACACATATTGAATTCTTTTGGGATGCCAATAATAGTTATTGCTGCTTTGATATTCTAAACGTTGAATTCACATATCCACCATGAAATGCTTAGGAGTCCTTTTACCTATATGGCATTCTTTCTTATCACCTCTTAGTCTCTCTTCTAATGTATGAACTTTACCTACATGTATACATATTTACATATATGTATGTATAAATTGCAGCTAGCATCAGCATATGAGAGAAAATATAATGTTTTGGTCTGGTTTCTTTCTGAGTTTGTGCCATCTCACTTAATATTATACTTTCCAGGTCTGTCTATTCACCTGCAAACTTTAGGATTTCATTTTCTTTAAACCTCAATGATACTCACTTTTGTATATGTACAACATCTTAGTTATCCACTCAGCTGTTGATGGATACCTAGGCTGGTTCCTTTTCCTTGCAATGATGACTACAGAAGCAGAAAAGAGAGATGGGCAAATAGCACTGTGGTAGGATGCGCAATCCTAGGATTGGTATAGCTGGGTTGGATGGTAGTTCTGTTTTTAATTTAAGCAGAA
>NC_022032.1:14236135-14241780 GCF_000317375.1 Microtus ochrogaster | reverse complement strand
GCTGTACCAGTTTGCACTCCCACCAGCAATGCAGAAGTCTTCCCTTTACCCCACAACCTCTCCAGCATAAATTGCCATCACTATTTTTGATCTTGACCATTCTTTCAGGTGTAAGAAAGAAATCTTAGAGTTGTTTTGATTTGCATTTCTCTGATGACTAAAGATTTTGAGCATTTCCCTAAGTGTACTTCAGCCATTTTAGATTCCTCTGTTGAGAGTTCTCTGTTTAGGTCTGTACTCCATTTTTTTATTGGATTCTTTGTTCTATTGATGACCAATTTCTTGAGTTCTTTGTATATTTTGGAGATCAGCTCTCTGTCTGATGTGTGGTTGATAAATAGCTATTCTCATTCTGTAGGCTGCCCTTTTGTCTTGTTGACCATATAATTTGCTTTACAGAAGCTTTTCAGTTTCAGGAGGTCCCATTTATTAATTGTTTCTCTCAGTGTCTGTGCTATTGGGGTTATATTTAGGAAGTGATCTCTTGTGCCAATGCATTCAAATATACTTCTCACTTTCTCTTCTATGAGGTTCAGTGTGACTGGCTTTATGTTGAGTTCCTTCATCCATTTGGACTTGAGTTTTATGCATGGTGATAGATATTGACCTATATTCATTTTTCTACATGTTTATATCCAGTGGTACCAGCACCATTTGTTAAATATGCTTTCTTTTTTTTCCAGTTGATATTTTTTGCTTCTTAGTAAAAACTCAGGTGTTCATTGGTGTGTAAATTAATATCTGGGTCTTTGATTTGGTTCCATTGGTCCTTCTGTCTGTTTTTACACCAATACTAGGCTAGTTTCAGTACTGTAGCTCTGTAGGAGAATTTGAAGTCAGGTATTGAGATACCTCCAGAAGTTCTTTTATTGTACAGGATTGTTTTGGCTATGCTGGGTTTTTTTTGCTTTTCCATATAAAGTTGAGTACTGTTCTATCAAGGTCTCTGAAGAATTTTGCTAGGATTTTAATAGGCATTACATTGAATCTGTAGATTGTTTTTGTAAGAATGCCATTTTTACTATATTAGTTCTATCTACCCAAGAGTATAAAAGATCTTTCCACTTTCTGGTGTCTTCTTCAGTTTCTTTCTTCAAAGATTTAAAGTTATTGTCATATAAGTCTTCCACTTGTTTGGTTAGAGTTACTCTGAGCTATTTTATGCTATTGTGAAGGGTGATGATTTCTGTTCTCTTTCTTAGCCCATTTATCTTTGTGAAAAGGAGGGGTACTGATTTTTTGAGTTAATCTTGTATTCTGCTACATTACTGAAAGTGTTTATGAGTTGTAGAAGTTCTTTGGTAGAATATTGGGGTTGCCTATGTAAACTATCATATCATCAGCAAATAGTGAGATTTGACTTCTTTTTTCACAAATTGTATCTCCTTGATCTCCTTTGATCCTTACTACTCTAGCTAGGACCTTAAGAACTATATTGAATAGATATGGAGAGAGTGGACAACCTTGTCTTGTTCCTATTTCAGTGGAATCGCTGTGAGTTTCTCTCCATTTAGTTTGATGTTAACTGTTGGCTTGCTGTATATTGCCTTTATTATGGTTAGGTAATGAGAGAGGGGAGCAGGATCTTTATCTCATCTCTTATTTTATAGAAAGTGATATCAGTTTATCTATTTAGCATAATGTTTGTACTATCTAGCCTTAATTATTTTGAGATATGTTCTATCTATTCCTAATGACCACAGGAACTTATAATAATGCTATGTTGCCCTTTGTTCAATCCCTTTTCAGCACCAATAAGAGAAGTATGTGGTTATGTGGCTTCTATCCTGATTCCTTTCATTCATATGGCCAGTTAATATTTCTAGCAAATCAAGAAAAATCACATGCAACTAAATTTCAATTTCAAACAATAAGTTACAGAAGTAACGTAGGTTCTGAATTTCACTATTCCTACATACTGAAAAGGGTGCAGAGGAATTTTTGGCATATCAATGTGAAGCTCACTAATTTGCACCTGTCATACACACAGCATGTTGTTGTATATATGGATTGGAGGGTTAATAGTCACCATGTTCAAAAATCCGTTACATCCTAAACTACTGCCTCTCAGAAAACTTTTCTAGAATCTCCATTTAGATAACACTTTTGATACAGTGATAATGCTGGTTCAGTAAATAACTGTATGTAAAACTCCTGCATTATTGTGAATGCCAGCAGGAGTTTTTACTTTTAGCGTTAGAGCATACCATTTCATGATCATTGTGGTCTTCTATTTTCACGCAGCAATGTAACAAACACATTGTAGGTCCTTAAAAAAATAAACTGCATAAATAAATAAGGCCATGTTCCTCACCTATGAAAATACATTTTATGAAATCAGATATGATTGCTCAGTCAACTAATGGTTGTCTCGTGCTTACTTATACTGGTTATTGGATAAACCTGTGCGGAAGATTCATCAAAATTTCATGGTTTAAAGTAATGAAAATAGCAACCAGGGTCCGGAGAGGTAGTTCAGTGTATAAGAGGACTTATTGATCTTCCAAAGGACCTGAGTTCAGTTCATCTACATCATGTTGCTCACAGCCACTTGTAATGCCAGTTCCAGGGGATCCAACATGTCTGGATTCCACCGGCACCTATACTCACATGTTCACACTCATTGGGACACACAGACACACACTCTCACACACACATAATTTAAAGTAATAAGAATAAACTATTAAAATAAATTGAAAATATATTTTGGTATAATTTTCCATGGCATAGTGAATTTATTTGTATTATATTGAATTCAAGTTTAGCTTTTATTGAAAGAGTTTGACCATGGTAATATTTAATAATTGGTAAGAAATGTTTTTGTGTATTCCCACCTGCTATCCATCTTTATTTTCTGTTTAGTTTTCTTCGGTCTTGCTTCACCCAAAGATGATAAGGCTATGCTCCTTGAATAACTTACTATGTTAATAGAGTAAGAAATTTTAATAATGGGAAATCCTGAAGAGTTCAGACATTCTTTCTACTTTGAACTCCTGCTAAAGACTATAATAGAAAATCATACTCATTGTTGCCTTTTCCGCTCATGTCCACAACTTTCTTATACAATTGTCATTTTATGTTAACATGGGTGATTGGAGTACCTTATTTAGTCATTTTACTTTTGTTAATTTGGTTTGGTCTGAAGTAATAGATAAAAGAGCTACACTCAGTGAGGGAAATTATCCTAAGAAACCTTTCTGCTGCTTCTAAAGTGAGGGAGATAAATCAGTATTGCTGTTTGGTTCTCACAGATACTGGATGGTCAAGTGAAGGAATAAGAGCCAAGAGGAATGTGACCCAACAGAAAAATAAACGGGAATTCCGTAAGATTCTGCTTCTCAGCAGAAACAAAAAAGAAGAAATTTGTTTGCTTTTGGCCTATTTGAAAGGACTTCTAGCATTCCATGCTATGCCTCTCTTTGGTCATACTGATTAGACATGCTTCCACCATTCTCTGACATCAGAAGTTCTCAGAGCTGCTCTCTGCAGACCATACAGTCTACCTCAGACTATGCAACTGTGCCCCCAGTTTGCCCCTGAGCTTCTAGGGGACTCTTGAATAACCTTAAGTTATAAACACAAACATGACTGACTGTCAGCTGTAACATCAGAGCAGTAGTTTCATTTTCATCTTTAAAAGCTTCTTCTGAGAGTATTTTCAGAAAATTCCCCCACATAGCTTCCTTCAGAATGGGAATTGCAGATGTTATGCATGAAATATGAGGGAAATTCCAAGACATAAAAATTACAGAAGGTAGCTTGTACAGAATGGGGGAGGAGTTTCTGTGGAAACAGTTTTTTATGTATCCCAACTTGACATGTTTATGCATTTTAATGAGACCTGTTACGTTTTCTACTATACACACCAAATTTTCCCCACCTGAACCTAAAAATGAATTTAACCTTTTTAATATAACAACATTTTGTCACAACATAGAAATGATAGATTCTCTATCCATATGTCCTGCAAGCTATGTACAAAGAGAGTTGAATCCAGGTAAATCTGTGCCATGTCTTTTTAGGCATAAGATCTCTTTTAAATTTCCTTTTACATATTTTAGATTAAATGTCCAAAAGAAGCTCTGTTAACTCCCTTAGGCATCAGGATCAGGTCTTTGCTAAACACTTGAGAAGGGATGAACATCTTCTCTGTTCTGCTTACCTCTAGAAAACAGCAAGGACACACATTAACATGCACACAAACACATAAAAACACATGCACATATACATTATATATTTACATATAAATATGTTATATAATGTCTCTGTGTTATGAACATGTATGTTTGTATGTATGTATGTATATTTCCAAAACCCCCACTGTCTCTATCAGTTTGGTTGCTACAGTGAATTTTTAGACACACACACACACACACATACACACACACACACACACACCCCTGCCATCTTCTTTAGGGAAGCACAATGCAAACTAAGAACTCAGGTGTGCAGTCAGAACTGGAGTCAATGCTATCAACACCAAGCTGTATGATATTATGAAAACTAACTTCGTTGTTTCAGTCTGAAAACTATATCATAGTAATTACTGTCCTTTTAGGGTTGGTACAAAAACTTGAATGAGATCATATACCTTGTCCTCTGGGGACTTATCTCTAATTGAAGACACTGTCCTACTCAACACCAAGATTCCTGCATTCCAGGCAGTGACAGTACCACAGACAAAAAGCTTTGATAGGATGGCAGAGTTTTCTTTTGTAAACAATGAACTTGGAAAACTCCCTAAACTCAGTTTTCAATTTGTTGAGAAGGTGACAGGTTGGGAGTTAAAAGACATAAAGAATAGGACCAGTGGAAGAGTTGCATGTGGTGATAGTACTCTGTAGGTTAGCCTTAGTCGTTGAGGTGTGCGGTGTTTCTTTAGTGTACATTTAATGTAGACATTTATACTCTGCTTGGCTCTGGCTTCCTGCTCTGGAGTGTAAATCTCTTTGTTCTTTGTCTATAAACTCTATAACCATTATGGTCTTTGTTCTATATGTTCTATGAATGTACCAAAGGTTAAACATCTTTCAAAAATACACACCCCAAAAATCCTTATATCTCAGAAAAATGTCTTGTGAGCAGAGGTAAGCAGGGGTTGTACTCCAACCTTTGGTATTTGAAATGTTTTGCACTTTAAGCACTTTCCTAAAATGTTTCAAATGTTGGTGTGTTTCCCTCACATATCCCCAATGGGAAGATCTCATTTTGGTAAGCTGAGCATGGCCATCCTTCTTTCTGTGTACCTGGTTCCTTGTGTGTGAAAAGACTAAGAGAAAGACACTGAGGTCGTGTTTGTTGCCCTTGGGCACCTCCTTAGAGGAATGTTATTGGACACTGGCACTTGCAGTTGTGAAGGTATCGTATTGTTCCTGACAACCTGGCAATTAACTCATAGGACTCACCCAACAGGAGATTGCAAGCAAAAATAAATATAAATAATTAACCATAGAAGAATGAGTTCTCTGACTAACAGAACCCTGTACTTAAATGCGTACTTAGGTTTAGCATATAGCACATAAATTGAAAGTCCATTTACTGGTAGAATCAGGCCACGAGAACTTGATAATCACATGACATTTCAATATTTTCCAGACATATCTTTCCCCTGAACTTTAATATCACTGAATAAGTCTTTTTTTTTT
>NC_022032.1:14216694-14235964 GCF_000317375.1 Microtus ochrogaster | reverse complement strand
ATAAATAAATAAATAAATAAATAAATAAATAAATATTAAAAAAAAGAAAAGAAAAAGCCTTGGGCATGTTACACAGATAATTATGTAATTCAGTGTGTGCAGAAGTAGCAGACAAATCCCTTACTGAGTAGAAAATAAGGGCATCTCTGGCATGAGTGAGCAACAGCAGAGTTACAGCCTGTGTGAGCTGAGAGGCAGGAACCCAATGAGGGCCGGAGAAGCAAAGGCTTTCCCATGTGCTCCAGGACAAATGGGTTTTCTTGCTTTGTACTATGAAACACACTGCCTAGGTAATACTGGCTGAGGCTTCGTTTCGCTCTTTTTCTAGCTGTCAATCACAGCTGAGCTCAAACCCTGGGGTTTCGTAGGAAAGCCTTCCTTGATTGACTGTAAATATTTTATTTTTCTAATGATTATAATATTCAACACAAAGCTATTTCTTTGTAGGAACTTAAAGTGCCATAACATTTGTGACATAATATGGGATTATTGTTTAACAGACTCCACCTGAGTAGGAGCACTTTGATTTTCAGACTTGCTTTCAAAATAACATACTAAAGTAATGTACAGACATATTTCCTGAAAGAGCTCCTTAGAGTAGAAGAGCAGTATTTTTTTCAAACCCTTTCATTTTGGTCTGTGACCTCTTTTGTTAGAGAAATGGCTCTCCTCCTGGGGGTGTAATGGGATTCAAGGGGCATAATTAGTGGCATTGTCGGAGGATGGCAAATTGTTAGGGGAGATTGTTTCAGATTTTGTGTTTCTATCCTTTATTCTCAGAATTTCGAATCATCAAAAAGATATGGTAGAAATAATAAGAAATCATTGAGGAAAGTTTGATATGTCATCTACTGCCATCATTAACTTCTATCTATCTCTGTGCTTCATTGACTAACAAGGAGGGCATAGGTGAAGGCACCAGAACTCCAGAGCACTGTGCCAGTCAGGGCATGGTCACTGTTCTTGCAGGAGGGCTCCACGGGCTGTGAAGGGATAACATCACTTGGGTCTCTAAGATCAGTGATTCTGGAGCCAAAGAGATGGCTTAGTGGGTAAGTTATCATTCCCAACATGCACATTCAAATCCAACAGCAATGCATATTTCTATAACAATACAGTAGGGTACAGTGTGGGGAGGGACATATGGACCCCAGACGCTTATTAGCCAGGCAGTCCACACACAGTCTGTCTCATATAATAAGCCCCTGGTTCAGTAAAAGACCTTATCTCAAAATATAAGGTGGAGAGCAGCTGAAGGAGGGGAACACTTGATATCAACTTCTGACTTGCACATTATTTTTATATACTCTTACAATACATAACATATATCCCTTATATATAATTAAAATACTCTAGCTTGGATGGTGAAAAGTAATAATTATAATAATTATAAATTAGTAGCATTTATGAGTTCAAATGGACAGAATGGGTTATTTCTAATATTTTATATATGAATTTAATGTATCTTCAAACATGAGTGGGTTTTTAACACAATCACATGAAAATATCAATAATATCTTGCTATAAATACCCAGTCAGCATCTCATTAATGTTTTAAAACCGCACATATCTGTTGGTTAATGCATGTTTCAAGTCTTGTTGTGTCTACAACCCTCCTATTTTTCCCTGGTGTTATTTCTTGGGGAAATTGAGTTGTTGTTCCTATAGTTCCCTTTGGTCTGTATTGCTCTGATTGCATCCCTGTGGTGTGGCTGAATGAGGTGCTGTGTTCTCTTATCCTTGTAAATTGGGAGTTGGATATAGATGTTACATTGTGTCCATGCTCACTACTTTCTAACACATCCGTTTCATAGCCAGTGGTTTGCCCTTCTGTGGTGCTAACTGTGCCTACTGTGCTTGATAGGCTTTGGATACTTTAAACATGCTTTCAACACTACAGCCTTCTAAATGAATATGTCAGAAAAATCTCTGGATTCGAATGTTTACCAAAAGAAGAGTTAATAAATCACCACTTTAACATCTACTCATATAGTTTAGCCAGGCATTTTGGGATTCTGATAGCCCCCACAGACCTCAATTCCTGCAGTTGCCTATGCCACACCACCTCACTTGTATCCCCTGAAAAGTCTCCTGTAACGCTGGAAAATTGCAACATTTCATGTAGAACCCTTTGCCTAAATGGAAACCAATGATAAAATGAAGAATTTTGTTTATGTGATTGAATTGAAACAAGAAATCTGAATCAATTAGAGTAAAACAATAAAGAAATGCAACAGGGGAACCATTTGTCTAGAAAAAGAGGTAAGATCAGAAGTAACATGTTTGAGTTTCTATTAAACCATGTGTATCAAATACAGTTAAAGGATTTATGGTTCGAATATACACTGTAGCAGAATGGCAGATCAGGAAGAGGACAGCCTTCTAGCCAGAATGGAGTATTTTAGACGGTTCAATATAACACGGTAATATATTTCATTTACTAACATTGAAGTATCATTTTCTAAGTATATTTTCTGGCGACCTGTATCTTATTTTAGTCCAGCCAGTTTACTGCTTGACCTGTCTACAATGCCTTAGCTATCGGTTTCTAATAGTAAGGCGTTATCAGGTATTCACGGTAGGTTCTCTGGGGACCTGAATCTAGCTTATTCATCGATAAATACAAAGAAGTTTAAAACCATAAGCTATGTGACAGAAGAAAATAAAAGTCACCAAACATCACCTTAAGTCCTGGTTAGAAAGCACTGGAACCTATAGAACAATTATTTTCCTCTGGTTAGCCACAGTGGTAAAACACTAGGGTCACTTTTGAAATCATGAAACTACTGTTAGTAACCATTGCCCTCTACAGCATGCTGGTGTGTATCTCCCAAGTTGTACATGAATAATAAAATCCTTCTCCTGGGTTCACAGACATCGGCGTAGCAATTCTTTACTTCATGTAAACTAGACTTTCACTGTCAGCATTTGGGGGAAGGGAGAACCTGAAATAAAGAAAAGAAAGGCCACCCCGACCATGTGATTGTCAAGCTCGGTATGGTGGTCTAACAATGAATAGTCCATTAGGGACTCAGCAGGCAACTCTAGCAGTGATCTCTAGGGAGATTCTCAAGGGAGTTATTTGTACCACAAAGTAACTGTGGGAGCTTTCTGTTCATTTGTCAGAAAAACTCACTCAGCACAGCCTTCCCAGGAACAGAGAGGCACAGGAAAAGATAAATGTCCTAGTACATCATCGCATTTAGACAGCATAGTAAAGTTATCAGACAAATTGCCTATTAAGTGCCCTTTATGCACTTATTTTTTATAAAATAGAAATAAAGTACAGTACCCATTTGTTTGTTTTCTGGTTTTACTCTTTATTTGAACACCAGAGTCTAAGACTGAATTGCAGAATATTTTCAGATACAGTCATAACATTAAATATCCATAATATGTTTCAAATTGGTATGTATTTCTTATACAGTGCAGTTGTTTAGATAAGGATATTTCCATATGGGCAGATAACATACTTAGATCATATTTCAGCCAAGACTTGCAAACTCTTCCTTCGTTACCCATTTCCTCTTGTGTTATTCCTGTTTATTGACCTAAATAGCATTGCTTCTATTTTATGTATATGTATATGCAATATATAAATGTAAACTCTTTTATGTATATTTAATATGTACATAAATATACCTACATAAAATATATATGGCATTTATACAATTTTATGTCTCTCTATACAATCTAGGAGTAGCAAATAAGAATAAATCATTCGATATTTGCCTTTCTGAGATTGCCTTAAAATGCTTAATTTTCTCCAATTGTACCCATTTTCCCACAGATAACAATTTTGTCCTTTTTATGCCTAAAAATCATTCCATATATGTGTATACATCTGCATGTATAAACACATAGATATACACACACATATTTTCTTCAGCTGTTCCTCTGTGAACAGATACCAAGCTTGCTTCCACAGCTTAGCTATCATGAGAAGGGTTGTCAGTGTGAGTATCTCTGTGATGCTTTGACTTCGAATCTTCGGATAGATTCCCAACAGTGATAATGTTGCTCTATATAGTAGATCTATATAGTAGCTCTGTATGTAGAGTTCTGAGGAGCAGGCATTCTCATTTTTATAGTGGCTAAACTAGTCGTTCTTCCCTCTATTATTAGTATAGAGGGGTTGCCTGCTGCCCACATCTTCACCAGAATTTATTTATTGTCTTAATGAGTCTCATTCTGCCTACCTGACCGCTGCAGGAACCTCAGGGTTGTGATAATCCCCAGTTTCTGTGGCTAGTGAAGTTAAGTATTGTTCGTGTTTGTTGATGTTTATTCTTGATCTTTTGAGACTTCTGCTCATTTCAAGAGTCTATGTATCTACCAGAGTCTCAGATTCCTTGTTAGTTTGTATTTTAGCTCTTTATATACCTAAATATTATTCCTAGCAGATGTATGATTAACAGTTTCTCTTCCATGCAGGCTGTCTCTGCACTTGGCGGTTTCCTTGACTGTACCCAGGCTTTTGTGTAATTTCCCCCCTTTTATTGAAAATAGATTCTTTCCAACATAATGTACATTGATTATGGTTTCCTCTACCATCTACTCCTCCTAGCTCTTCTTCACCCTCCCTCCCATGCAGATCTACTCCTTTTTTGTCTCTCATAAGAAAACAAATGGGTGTCTAGGGAATAGTAATAAAATAAAATGAGTTAAAAAAAATAATGAACATATTGGAATTGAAAAACCAAAGAACAGAATGAAAAGAACCAAAAAGAAGGCTCAAGAAACAGAGACCTACTCATTTGCATACTAAGGAATCCCATAAAAGCACGGAACTGGGAGCCATAATATGTATGAAAGGAGCTGGGGCAGAGCCATGTGTGTTCTGACGCACAAGGTTTTTTAATCTCATGGGGTCTCCTCTGTCACCTGCTGTCACTATTGCCTGAGAACTGGAACCTATTCAAAAAGTCGTTGCCTATGCTTACATCTTGAAATGTTTTCCCTCTACTGTTTCAAAATTTCTGGACTTACATTATGGTCTTTGCTTTATGCAGGGCTGATTTTTATATGGGGTGAGAGACAAGGGTGTAGCTTTTTGGTTTTACATTTGGATTCCAATTTTCTCAGAACCACCTGCTTAGTGGTTCCCTACTGAACACTGTTGGCACCTGGGTCAAAAATCAGCTGACTAAAGCTGCATGGGTTTATACCTGCCTGTTTATACCTGAGCCCTCTATTCTATTTTATTGGTCTAGATGTCTGTCTTGTGCCAGAACAATGCTGGTTTTGCTTAATTAGGTTCTGTATTATAACTTGAAATCAGGAATGGTGATAGTTCCATAATTAATCTTTTTACTTGCAATTGTTTTGCCTATCTGTGCCTGTTTGCAATTCCACCTGAATTTTTGTTATATTTCTATGTATTATGAAATATAATATATATTATGAATAGTAACATGAGAATTTTGGTAGGAATTCCATTGAATCTGTATATTGATTTTAATTAGATAAGCATCTTTACCATAATAGTTCTTCATTCATGAGCATAAACGAACTTCCCATCTTCTAGATCTTCTTCAATTCTTTTCTTCAGTGTTTTGGAGTTTTCATTACGTAAATCTTCTACTTCCTTGGTAAGGTATATTTAAAGTTTGGTTTGTTTGTTTGCTGAAGCTGTTATGAATAGGATGGTTTCTCTAATTTATTTTCCAATATGTTTGTCATTGGTAAGAAGGCTACTGATTTTTGTGTTTTACTTTGTATCCTGTAACTTTGCTTTTGTGTTGATTGGTTATAAGAGTTTCCTGGTTGAACCTTGAGGGTTTCTTATACTGAATTCTATTGTATGCAGTGAGGGTATTCTATGACCCCTTTCCTGTCACTTTTGTATCTCTATCACTTTTGTTTCTTTCACTTGTCTTAATACCTATGCATTTAAGTCCTATGCTGAATAAGAGTGAAGATAGAGACTCTTGACATGTTCCATATTTTAGAGGAAATGCTTTGCTATTTTTGCCCACTTAGTACAATGCTGGCTATTGGTGGTTTTATATATAACCTATATTACGTTGAGATGGGTTCCTTCTATTCCTTGTTTCTTCAGGGCTTTTATCATGAGATGAGACTCTTAAGGTGTTTTGTTGTTTGCTCTTTGAATTTTGCTTATTTATTTGTTTTCAAGAGAAGAGAAAGAAAGTGCTATACAGATAGTTTTTTAAACAAGTCATCATTGCATCCATTAAATTGAAGAACATATTCATGGAGAGAAATGTATCTTAAAATTTTTACCAGTGGTGGTGGATAAAATGTTGTCTGGAGTGGCCGTCTTCTAAAAGGCAAATCGGAATCATCAGCAAGTCCTTTCCATACTGTGTAAGCTTTTTCTCTTTTGACAAACCACAGTCAAAAGAGCTTGGATTGGTATTTGACGTTCCTACACTACTGAACTACTGTTAAAGATGGGAAGTCACAGTGTGTCTCAGGATCGATAAGATGAAAACAAGTGAAAACCCACCTTCTTAAAAATCTGTCCTTCAGTCTCTCTTCCTTTCTGGTGTTCTCTTTCTCTCCCTCCCTCTCTCCCCCCAACCCTCATCTCCTCTCAATCAAGTCCACACTCAAGCTCTGTCTGCACACGCAGCGGTTTGGACCCACCTTCCATGGGACACCACAAAGATCCCAACTCATGCTGTATCTTCACAACAGTGAGGTCCTGTCTCAAAATAATAATAAAAACAACAAAAAAAAATCTGTCCTTCAATAGAAAGCACATTTTAATTTCCACCTCTTTTATAATAACTGGTGTAGTAAAGGGGGAAAAAACACAACCAAATTAAATTTTCTTTTACATTTATATCTTTTCCATATTATAGAATTCAGAAAAGGGCTAACCAACTCCATGTAAACCACTAACTTTCTAAAGGTCTTCCTGCTATAAATAGACAGAAATCTACTCTCAAATATCATTAACATTAATAATAATATCATTAAATAAAAGCCAAACTTCAGTCTATTCCCCTTGGATCTAGCATACATAATAAAATAAGTTGGTTCTTCTTAAATTACCAAATCTCACTTAAATATTGTATTCTATTTTATGTGTCTTTAAAAGCTGCAAGGCCATTTAAAAAAAAGTCTTTAAGGTTCTTCACTAAAGTGTTGATTGTTAGTCTGTATAGCTTGGTAATTTATCCTTTGTGAATCATTCAAATTTTTATAGATTTGGACGGGAGGAAAAAAACACTATGTTCCTCCAGATTATCCCAGTGTGTAAATTACATCCTGGAACCGAATTCAGTATGTTGAACAGAGCACCAGCTCCTCTGGCCACAGGGGTACCATTGAGGAAATTAGTGCTCCAGCATGGTGTATAGCACCATAGGGGCCAAAAAATGCTTCCGATATCTCCCCAACTTATAAAATCAACCCCTGGGTGTGATTTATGCAGACAATGTTGCTAATTTACATTTTAAATGTTATATTTGACGGTAAGTCCTTGATCCCTTTTGAATCCTTTGATTTTAAAGGTTATTTTAAGTTCTTGATCCTTTTTAAATCTTTTTATTTTAAAGGTTATTTTTTTGGTGTCTAGCCCCAAATTACTCAGGATTGGTGTGGATAATCATCAATCCTTTCGGTTGTTAAAAGATGGTCCAAATTTTTCAAAGCTGAAAGATCACATGAGTGAATGAGATCTGTAAGTTCAGTGTGGTGAAAGGTCAAGCAGGCCTTTTTGGTGGGAAAAGTTATGTCCTTTGGTTATCATAGAATAAATTGGGGCTTTCTTGAAACAAAATGTAATACATAGGAATTTTCTAATACAGTTTTCTTTGGGGTAAGAGAAGCATTCATTAGCATTTTGGAGACTCTAAGGTCTCCCTTTCAGGAAGCAGTTTACTGAAAGCAGCTGGTGTTGTCTGTCAGAAAGCCTTTTTAACCGTTTCCTTTAGCAGAGCACAAAGCACCACAGAGGGGGTGTTTGGCAAAGGCAAAGTCCATATTTTCCACTCACAGTCTCAGATGGGTAAACCAAAATATTTAATAAAACTGGTCTAAACCTGTTTAATGACTTGACAAAAGCCACAGAAGCAAATGTGGAAAATACATACATTCTTGATCTTCATAGCCTTAATATGTGTTTGATAGCATGAATATTAGCTTCTCATTTGATAGAACTTTTCTTATCTTACAACTATACAGAAAAATACTAAAATAATCCTAAACTATGATTATTTTAGTGCCCAGTTAAATGTTCTGATATATCAAAGATCATCTTTTAAGACTAATATATTGAACTACAAGCTATGACCTTGGACAACTTCAAACTTTTTCAACACAGGCATTAAAATAAAATCCCAAGATAGAAGTAATGAGCTTTTAAAGGTTTTTGTTGAA
The DNA here is from genome assembly GCF_000317375.1 of Microtus ochrogaster. Classification (NCBI taxonomy): domain Eukaryota; kingdom Metazoa; phylum Chordata; class Mammalia; order Rodentia; family Cricetidae; genus Microtus; species Microtus ochrogaster. The sequence goes on along the minus strand of NC_022032.1, from coordinate 14,227,612 downwards.
TTGGGCTGCTAAATCATAATAAAAAATGTAACAAAGCATGTATTTCAATATGAAACATTGATAAATAGGCACTTGAAGCCATGTAGGATAACTGCATTGAAGACAAAGGGAGCAACTACATAAAGCTTTAAAATTACATTGCAACATTTACTTCATCATAAACTTTCATCAAGTGATTTTTTTTCTTTTATTCTATCATGCTTTGCATCTGAAATGCATTTTCCCCTCCTTCTACTCTTCCCAGTCCTCCTCCTGGCCACTTCCCCTTCCCACTCATCCACTCCCCTTCTGTTTCCCTTTTAAAAAAAGCAGGCCTCTCAGGGATATCAACCCAACACTGCATAACAAGTTATAATAAGACTAGGCACAAACCTTCATTGCAAGGATGAACAGGGCAACCTAGTAGAAGAAAAATGATCCAAGGAGCAGGCAAAAGAGTAAGAGTCAACCCCAACTCCCACAGTTAGGAGTCCTATAAGAGCACCCATTACACAACCATGAGGTACATGCAGAGGACCTAGCTCAAACCCATTCAGGCTCTGTGATTGTGGCTTCCATCTCTGTAATCCTATATGAGGCATGCTTAGTTCATTCTGAGGGCTGTGTTCTCATGGTGGCTTCAGCTCCTTTGGTTTCAGAAATCCTTCTCCTCACTGCTCCCTTGCTCCCCACCCCAGTTCCTCTGGGTTTCCTTGGGTCTGCCCAGTGTTTGATTTTGAATATTTTTACTCAACAAATATATGCTTTTCTTACTCACTGTATCAATACCAAATGGATAAAGAAATTGATCATGTACAGGTTTTCCTGGGTTCTAAGCTTACCTTTGCTATATATATATATATGTAAGTAATATTAAAAATAAAACTGAAGTGATCATAAAAAAGATTTCATAAAATGTGTTGTGTGATTATAGACATTGGAGAGACACATGTTGTCACTGGAATACAGTAGAAGTTAGGTCCAAAAGAGACATAATAAATGAAGATATGTTGGTAATGGGCTAATTCTCAAGGTGCTTATGTAACACTCTGGAAGCTCTATGTACGTCATGTGAAACAGAGCTATAAAAAGATACCATAACTTAAAACTTCCCAGATTAAAATGATTTATAATATATAGAATGATATATAATGTATTTGTAGTTGAAAAACAGAGTGAACTGTGAAGATTCTAGATCAATGTAGTTTCTGAACAGATGGTTTGTGTTAATTGGAGAGTAAAATAGAGTATGAATACTGTAAGATAGTGGTCTGCATCCTGTTGCTTGCATTTTAAATAAATGCTAATTGGCCAGTAGCCAGGCAGGAAGTATAGGCAGAGAGACCAAGCAGGAAGTAGATACAGGGCAATGAGAATAAGAGAATTTTGGGAAAAGTCAGTCTGCAGTCATTACTCAGCCACAGAAGAAGTAAGATGTGACTGCCTTGCCAAAAAAGATACCAAACTATGTGGTTAACACAGACAAGAATTATGGGCTAATATAAGGAGCTCACCAAGGCCAGCTGGACTGTGACTGAAAAAGCAGGGGATAAAACCAGACTCTCTGAACATGGTGGACAATGAGGGCTGATGAGAAGCCAAGGACAGTGGCACGGGGTTTTGATCCTACTTCATGTTCTGGCTTTGTGGGAGCCTAGCCTGTTTGGATGCTCACCTTCCTAGACCTGGATGGAGGGGGGAGGACCTTGGACTTAGCACAGGGCAGGGAACACTGACTGCTCTTTGAACTGGAGAGGGAGGGGGAGAGGAGTGAGGGGATGAGGAGAGGAGTGGGGGGAGGAGGAGAGGAGTGGGGGGAGGAGGAGAGGAGTGGGGGGAGGGGGAGAAGAGTGGGGGAAGGGGAGAGGAGTAGGGGGAAGGGGAGGGAAATGGGAGGCAGGGAGGAGGCTGAAATTTTTCAATAAAAAAAAGAGTTAATAAGAAGCCTGAGCTATGAAGCCAATCAGTTTATAATTAGTATAGACCTCTGTGTGTTTTCTTTGGGACTGAACAACTGCAGGACCAGATGGGACAGAAACCTTGGTCAACAAATGGTGCACCCAATATGGGGTCAACAACATCCACATAAAGCCTGAGAGAGCTTGGAAAGTAATTCTAGACATAAAATAATAGAGTTAAACATGGCTTATTGAGAGCAGAACTTTCTTGGGTGGGCTCTGTTTGCTAGAGCCAAGTGTTCTCATTTAAGAGAGGCTTCCTGACTCAGCTTTAGCAGCAAAACCTTGCAGTTCTTTTCAGAGGTTCTGCCACAAAACGCTAAAATGGTGTTGATGCAACAGCTTACCAGTATGCTTTTAGGTAGTATCAGGAATCTTGAAACCAGATAGAGTTGTGGCAATAAACATGGTTCTGGCTGGTTCCTCTGCCATGAAGCTAGTCTCTCAGAAAAAAGCTAAGGAATGGGCTGGATCCAGCTGTCAAAGCCATGGCTTTAATCCTAGGATATCACTTAGCAAATTAAAGACTCATGTGGTCAGAAAAAGAGAGATATACAGTAAAGATAGATTCAAAGATGAAGAAAACCTATAAACAGTTTACTTTGTGTTTAAAAATATGTGTAGGCTTGGGGAAAAAAGGATAAAGTCCTTAAAAGAAAAAAGAAAGAGTAATTAGATGTGATGGTATACACCTTTAATCCCAACATTTGGGAAGCAGAGACAGGTGAATCTCTGTGAGTTCAAGGACAACCTGGTCTACAGAATGAATTTCAGGACAGCCAAAGATAAACAAAGAAACCCTGTCTCCAAAAGCCAAAATTTAAAGGAAAAATAAAAGAAATAGAGTTTAAAATAAAGCCACGTAAAGATGAAAAATAGACAAGGAGACTGGATACTGTATGTTATTGAGTTGTCTTTAAATTGTTTGATATCTGAGGAAGGAACAAAAGCTGTTAAAAGACATTTGATTATAAATGCTGCTGGATTAATCCAATATACATATTTTGAAAATGCTTTGACTTTAAAATTTAAGTCAAAATATATGTTACTTTGGAGAAGTTCTTGCTTTTGTTTCCATAGGAAATGAGAAACTGTTGTTTCATTCTGCATCAAGAAAAATAAGGTTTGACCAAGAAAGACGCCCTGAGAAATCTCTGATAGAAGGAATGGCCCAGATGTCTGAGTTCTAATCCAGAACAGTTCAAAGACTGCTACCTGAGATGATCAAGCCTCACAGGATACTCCAGTTATGATTTGATCATAATTCTAAATTTTATTTAAGTCCCCATAAGATCATCAGCGCCCCAATCAGCAGTAAGTATCCTGAAAAATCTCTGTGCACATTCCCAAAAAATAGATTATGAATGTTTGTCTTTGTTTAGAATGTTGGTTACAAGTTGTTGTGGATAATGGTCAGTAGAAAAGTTAAACAAAGGAAATTCAATTCACAATTCCTGTTTAAAAACGGAGGGGAGTGCTGTGGGACAATAGTCTGTTCCCTGTCACTTGTATTTTAATTAAATGCTGATTGGCCAGTAGCTAGGCAGGAAGTTCTCATTGTGCAGCAATGAGAACAGGAGAATTCTGGGAAGAGTCAGACTGTAATTGTTACCCAGCTGCAGAAGAACAAGATATGACTGCCTTGCCAAAAAAGGTACCAAGCCACTTGGCTAACATAGACAAGAATTATGAGCTAATATAAGTTATACTAGTTAGTAAAAAGACTAAACTAAGAGGCCTATCCATTTATAATTAATATAGACCTCTGTGTGTTTTCTTTGGGACTGAATGACTGAAGGACTGGGTGGGACAGAAACCTCAGTCAACAGTGTGCAGACACACAAGATTAGAGGAATGGCAGTTATTTCTTAAGAAATTCTTTTGAATACCTACTGTCATACCACTCAGTTTAGCCATAGGAACACTGAAATATGTGGGCCATGTTCTTTGACCTTGAGGAAATTATCCAATAGCAAAGAAGGAGAAATTACAGTGATAGGAACATTGAAAAAAAAGCATACAGATTTGAGGGAACATGGATAATTAAATTGAAATGAATTCAAGTGCAGAAGTATAACTTTAAAAGACTAGAATAGTAAGTTGTATCAATTTCAAATTCCATGCTAAAAATTTGGAATATGGGTTCTGGAAAATCACCAAAAAAATTCTGAGCAGAAAGTGCTCATTAAATCTAACAAAACCCTTCTTTTTGTTCCACTAGTATATTGGGCTCAAGAGATATATTTCAAACAACTGTTCTTTTCTACATACTCCATAGATAAGTAAAATATTCTGTTTTCAGTTAATAATAACTTAAGTAGAACACACACTATGCAAACCTAGAAAATACCAGGAAGTCTTAGAAAATAGATGCATGATCTCATCCCTGCTCTAGGGTCAGGAAAATGACATGGGGAAGTTATTACCTGAGAAAACTTTCAGATTTCAAGTTAGGAAAAAAAATGCCAGAAGCAGAACATATTATAGAAGTAAGATGAGAAAAACTGGGGAAACTAGAGTCAACTCATGAAAAAAGAATTAGGAGATAGGCAGCAAAAGAGGCAGTATCATCATTAAAGAGTTTCAACTTGAGGAACTTTGTATTTCACTGAAGAGTCATGGAGACCCACACCAGTTGCTTGGAGTTGTGCAATGAAAGAAAAGATGGTCCACATAAGCTTATGACTGGAGCAAGGAACAGAGTGTTTATTGCTCAAAATTCATATGCTGAAACCCTCATCTCTTCTGTAATGGTATTTAGGGGTGATTAGGTCACATGGATGGTGTTTTCACAAACAAGATTAGTGCTGTTTAACACATTTGTTGTGTTCTGAAAAAATAAATTAGATCTTTTTCTTTCCTTGTGAGGACACAAGATGTTGGCAATATATAACACATAAGTGAGCCCTACCTAGCCCTTGATTGTGTTGGTATCCTTACTCAAGAATGGTGAAAAGCAAGAGTCTGTTGAGTACAAGCATCCTGGCTTATGGTGTTCTGTAACAGTCGCCAAAATGAGGAAGATGGCAAATTCAAACTAAGGGTTGTAGGATATTTGCAATTTTGATTATTTTAATTCTTCATGTAATTTCATTAGTTAAAATATTTCTGCATACATTTTTATAATGCAACTTTTATTTTTTAATATTTTTATTGATTCTTTGGGAATTTCACACCATGCACCCTAATCACACCCATTTCTCAGTCCTTCCATGTCCACCCTCCACCCTTGCAGCCTCCCTTACCTAAAGAAAAACTTTAAAAAAGAAAAATAATTAAAAAAAATAAATTTAAAAGCCACTTCACTCCTCTTGTCTTTCCCACCACTCCATCATATAGACATTTGTCATAGTGGCCAAGGTGGATGTGTTTGCTTCTAACTAGAAAGGTAGAGACAGGAGAATTCATGAGACTCACAGATCACCAGTGCAACCTAAGCTGTGAAACCCAAGACCCAGTGACAAATCTTGTCTCAAAAGAAGGCAGGGATGCTTAAGAAATGACTGCTGAGATTGATCTCAGCCCTCCACATACAAGTGCATATGAGTGCACCTTCACATGAATGAACGTGCATATACGCATGAGTGTGCACATAGATACACATACACATGCATGTACACAGACATAGAAAAATCCCATTTGCTTATAGATGCATGGTATTCACAAGAACATTGTTCTTTGTGGATAGTTATTTGTCTTTTAGCACATTCAGATTTCCGATTCAGTTAAGGACACCCCATAATTATTTAGATAGTTCCTTTTGGTATAAAACTTACCTTTATTTCTGTTGCTTTGTTTTATTTTTTTAATTATTTTGTTCAGTTGTCAGAGGAAGGAGAAACAACTGAATGAAAATCATTCCATATCTCTTTAAATCAGTGCATTATTGCCATATGTTACATGACAACAGCAAAGAAGTGATGAATATTAAAGCTATCAGCAATAACGATATTATATAATTCTCTTAGGTCACAATTGAGTCAGGATGCAGCGAGGCCTATCCACTTCTTGGACAGGTCTGCCTGTTAGTAAACCTAATAGGACAGGGCCAGCTCATCACCCTGCAAGCTAGATTGGGCTCATCTCCTTGGTGTCTAGGAACACAGAAAATCCAATGTACATGGCTTTTCATGGTTCCTTTGCATCATATTTGCAAAATCAAGTCAATAAACAAGGTCAAACAGTGTGGGCACGTCGTCATGCCAATAAACATAAGCAAAGTGGGCCGAACTTTTGCAGCCAAACACACAGATAGCCTTCTAGAGGCCAAGGGTGTATTGGAAAGTTGGAAAACATTTTGAACATTTAGTATCTGCAGAAGACTTGAGGGTGGAACTGACAATTATGCATTCTATGAGCCGGTGTGAAAGGCATGTGTAGGGAAAATGAATCTTCCAGTACGCCACAGAAGTAACTGGTGAAGAAGAATTTGCCCGTGTTCTCACAACAAAGATTGAACACTTCTCTAGCCTCTAGAAAACTTAGAAAGGTGGCAGCTACCTTCTCTTTTTAATTAACTTATCTCTTGCCCGGGTTGTTTAAAAGGGCAGGAAAACTGGAAGAGTGGGATGCATCCTCATTTTCTAATTAACTTGCCTTTACCGTACAACCGTGTAAAGGACGAGTGCTCTTTCTGGCCATCTCAGCACATTTGGTAGAGGCTCTGCCCTGAAGCTCTGATGAGGTGGTACATGCTAGGTCATAAGTGAGGCCACTACAATGTTGATGTGACCCAGAGGATGGTGTATGGCAAGATGCGTTAAGAACACAAAAAATACTTGGTAGATTAGACCCAGTTTCGAGCTTTTCTTAGTATTTTCCTCGTCTGCTTTCCAATTGCACAACTCATTCCTTTTATGAATGAAGAACGAGCTTTAGGGCTGGTGTGATGTGAATATTAGTCGTTTGTGTTTGCTTGAGACACAGAGATTGTAAGGACTTCTGAACTAGTGATTCCTCTGGGGAACAGTGCGTTATGTAAATGATGCTCTATGATAAACTCACAGATGGTAAACATTAGGAATTTTAATATATTTGTTAGGCTAGTGCTGGAGCTCTGTGCTCACACGTGCCACATCCATGGATTCTAGTGACTGATTTATGACAAGGGCTGGAGAGATGGCTCAGTAGTAAAGAGTACAAACTTTCCTTCCAGAGGAGCTGGGTTTGACATCCAACAACCCTGTGATGGCTCACAGAAGTCTGTAACTCCAGTTTCCGGAGATCTGGCAACCTCTTTTGGCATTTATGTGTACCAGGAATGCACATGGTACAAAGAAAAATATACGGACAAAACACTATAAAATATCATATACATAATATAGTAATAAAATCTATTTGGGAAGAAAGTACATCAATACTAAACACATGCAGATTTGTTTCTCTTTTCATTTTTTTCTGAGACAATGCAGTATAGTAACTATGTGTGTGTTACTTGCATTGTATTGAGCATTGTAGGTAATCTAGAGATGATTTAAAACATATGGAGATGTGTATGTGCATGATACATAAATAACACATCATGTTATGGAAGGGCCATTAGCATCTGTAGATTCAGAATGCCAGGGTCATGGAACCAATACTCATGGATACCTGGGGACAATTGTACTTTGATGCCTATTGAGTTTTAACGTCTTTACCAAGGAAGTGTTTCATCTTTGTTCCTTGGCTATAGGAAACAAGAAGTTCACAGTAAGTTGCATTTTCGACAAAGAGTTGCCAAAGTTACCTGCTTGAGATCTAAGAATGGGCCCATTTGTTTGAAGGCCAACCCCTCCTCAAGTCCTGAAGAGAAATCAACCTGTTATAGGAGCAGCCAGTATGGGAGACACAAAGTCTTCACATTGTTTAAGTCCTTCTGTCCAGCTTTCCTACATCCAGATAGGTTTTTTTTTTCTTTGCTTTCTGATTTCTGGTTAGATAAGACATTAAATGCCTCCATCTGCTCCCGCAGTCCAAACTGTGTTCCTTTCAGAGGGAACTGAATTACTCTGATAAAACAGTTGTCATGCCAGGATGCTACATAAGTTAAAAAGATTATGCATTCTGTGATGGGGGGATCTATGATTAATCCCTTCCTATTTACTTGAGTTTTTCATTCTTAATTTGAGGGAGGGGGTTCTAAGCTTTACTAGTCAGAATCTTTAGGACAGCCACATTCATACAGGCCCCTGCCACCTCCCCAAACACTGCAGTCGAGGTAGCCTTTCTTGTTTACTTATGCATTTACCCTCACACAACACTGAAAATGCACAATATTATCTCAGCAGGAGTGCAGTCCTTTGGCACTTTTGGTAATATTTGTGGGCATGTGTTTCTGGGAGATATTTCTCTTCTCCACATATTTCAGAAATTAAGACCCATTTGTTAGTGCCCAGATTGCAGTTAACAAACTGAAGTGTCAAACAATCAGGTAGGAAATTCTCTTAAATACTGAAAATTACCTCATTTCATCTGGCATATTGTCCATAGGTTTTATTGTTTTATATAGCTGGTATATTTTTGTTTGGGAACTTAGCAATTATGAAATTTTTATGTGATTATATTGAAGTCTTGAAGGGACTACCTGTTTTATTTCCTTAGCAGTTTATACAAGCGCAATCGCCTTTATATATTATGTATGTGGGCCATATTTTATTCCACTCAAACCAGAGTGCACAGTTACTAAAACTGAAATAGCTACAACATTTTGTATTTTCTAATAAGAACTGTATGAACAAGTTTGGATTTCTGGTAAAAGTGGCTAGGAAATAGTTTAAATTATACTAGATGAATAATCTGAAGCTGCATGATGTTTGATAAAATCAACACTAGCTACCAGATGCCCACCTAGAACTTGACTGCCATTACTTAATCCTAGGTGACACAAACCTTGGGGGAAATTTCTTGTCAGTGTCATATGGATCCTTCTGTATGTGGGCTGTCCATCTGTAAATTTAGTAGTTTTTTAATCTTAACCTACTTTTGGTTCATTATATACTATACTGGCATTGTGTATATAAAACCTCTAGTTCTGCTACCTGTCTAGATTTTCCCCTTTTGCGTTAGCATCTAAATGAATAAGTTTTCCTATGCTGCTATTAAACATAGTCCTTTGGATTTGTAGGCATTTCATGAGAAGGTGAGTCACTATTGACCTAGGCCTTTTTTTATTGTTTTTATTGTGCTATACATTTTTCTCCACTCCCTTTCTTTCCTCCCCTCTCCCCTTCTACCCTCTCCTGTGACCCTTATGCTCCCAATTTACTCACGAGATCTTTCCTTTTTCTCCTTCCTGTCCCTTTATGTCTCTCTTAGGGTCCTGTTTGTTTTGTTTTGACCTAGGCTTTTTAAATCAAATTTGAGACTCTTTTTTCTTAGTGTCCTGCTTGCTCAGCAGTTCAAGGACACCAGAACCAATTCTTTGCTGTTCACATGACATTATGCCACAGTCATGGTGTGGCTGCCCAAACTGCAGACATCTTTTATTTATTCAAAACAGAAAGTGAGCTAGAACTTCTAAGCGAGAAAACTTAGAACACAAGAGTCATTCATTTAGTCCTTAGAGGGTCTTCACAGTCCTACCCACTTGCCAAAACTCCCCCATTAGTCACTCAGAGGGGGCTATGACATCGCAGGCTCTCCCTCTTTCTGACTTGTCCTCTGCTTGAAGACTCACAAGGTTAGCAGTTTGCTCAGTCATTCATTCATGCAGTGATGGGCTATTTACCAGTGGCCCCCAGCAGTGGAACCGCTCCAAATTGATATCACCTGCTGCAGGCTCAAATATTTGAAAGAGATCCAGAAAGTTCTAAAACACAAAATCTGAGTATCTTGCAGGTCAACTACTTCCCTAAGTAGGATCATATGAAGTGGTGCAGAAAGACTCTTTTCTATTCCCAGAGACTTAGAAATGGCTTAGAGTCACAATCCTTCATACTTTGAGATTTGTGAAAATGTGTGCCATCTTGTAGAAAGGATTTGAACATTTGTACTTGATCTTTGCATGGGGTCCTAGACAAAAACATTGCCCTGTAGATGTCAAGAGACAACCTTATGTGTATCATATACTATCATGTTGTTATGCACAAAAGGAAAGTCACAGTGTGTTCAAATTAAGCTGATTACTTTAAATGCATGGTGATTTGCATACTAACTAGCCTCCTATATTGTCTTCCCAGTATTTAAGTCAAATTACCATTGCAAAAATGAACATTAGACCCAGCAAGTGGAGGGGGAATGAGCTTGAAGGACTATATTCCTGGTTTGTAGTCACACTGTCTCTTGGTCAGCTATTTGACCATGGAATGACAGGACATAGTATTTATCTATGTACCAGGTACAGGTAGAAACCATAGGTCAACTTGATGGACATAATTCTATCCCTCCACCATGTGGGTCCAAGCATTGAACTCAGGTTGTCAGGTTTAGTAGCAAGTGCCTTTACCTGTAAAATCACCCAACTCACCCTATCTTGGGGGGAAAAATATTTTCTTTTTAAAATCAATATTCAATGTAAATTTTTTTCTCATGCGATTTTTATACTTAATTGTTTTTGTTGACTACCATACCTCCCTACTTCTCTTTCCCCGTCTCTCGGATGTACCCTTTGGCCCCAATCCTCCCTTTCATTTAGTTTTATTGTCCTCCAACTCCCTTCTCTTGTAGGCTCTTTTTCTCAGTCTCATAAAACCCTTTCTAGTTTTCTAGCCATTGCCCATATTTCCTTCCATCTGGGTCCACCCATTTAGCAGTTCAAGCTGGAAGCCACGTGTGAGAGAGACTGTGCAGCACTTATCTTTCCGAGCCAGGGATGCATCACTTAAGTTCCTTCCATTTTTATGCAAATTTCCTAACTTCCATTTTCTTTATGGATGAATAAAAGTCCATTTCCTATGGCTGCCACATTTTTATATCTAGTCATCTGTCGGTGGACATTTAAGTTTTTTTTTTTGTTTTTTTTTTTTTTGGTTTTTCGAGACAGGGTTTCTCTGTGGCTTTGG
>NC_022032.1:14211512-14216555 GCF_000317375.1 Microtus ochrogaster | reverse complement strand
TGCGCCACCATCGCCCGGCGACATTTAAGTTATTATGTTTCTTTGCTAGTGTGAAAAGAGGAGCAAAAACAGGGATGCAAGGTTATCTCTGTAGTAAGATGTAGAGTTTCTAGAATATGTGCCCAGGAAGTTCTGGTTTTGTTTGTTTGTTGTTTGTTTCTTTGTTTGGTTGAGAAGCCTCCACCCTACTCACCTTAGTGGCCACTCCCATTTACACCCCACCAACGCTGGATAAGGGTGAGGTCAGAGCGTCACTTAAGGCAGGAAGCTGGAGGCACGAACTGAAGCAGAGGCCACAGACTACTTGGACTGCTTGTTGACTTACCTATGTGGCTGGCTTAGCTTGTTTCTTCTGTAACCCAGGAATGACTACCCAGAGGAAGCACTGCCTACTGGGTTTGGACCCTCTTTCATCACACATAATCAAGAAAATATTCCAGGGCGGTGGTGGCGCACGCCTTTAATCCCAGCACTCTGGAGGCAGAGGCAGATGGATCTCTGGGAGTTCGAGTCCAGCCTGGTCTACAACAGCTAGTTCCAGGACAGGCTCCAAAGCCACAGAGAAACCCTGTCTCAAAAAACCGAAAAAGAAAAAAGAAAATATTCCACACACTTGTTTACAGGAAAATCTGATGGAGGCATTTACCTAATCATACTTTTCGCTTCCCAGATGACCCTAACACGTATAAGTTGAAAACAAAACAAAACAAAAAGAAAAGAAAAAAAAAAACACAGATATTTTCCATGTGTCCTAGTTCCTCTAGGACTTTTATCATAAACATATGTTGAACTCTGTCAAACGCCTTTCTGCCTCTGTTGGGATGATCAATAATTTATGTGTTCAAGTCTATTGATGAAACATGTTGTGCCTGTCAATCTGAGTATATTGCACCAATCTTGCATCCTTCGTGATGTATAGTTTTCTTTATTTTATTAGCTTGAATTTGGTTACTGAGTATGCTTTTGAAGACTTTTTTTTTCTAACTCTTTCTGTATCAAAAAAGACGACCTACCATTTTCTTGTGCGTTCCTCAGGTCTTGGTGTCAGGGCTGTATTGTATTCACAGAATGCCTTCTATAATATTCATCACCTTCCTGTTCTGTGTAATAGTTCGAGGAGTTTCGGTTTCAGATCCTCCTTGAAGTATGCATGTATGGTAGAATTCAGCCATGAAGCCATCTGGTCCTGGGCTTTCCTTTGTAGGAAGACATACTGCTTTAATCCCCTCCCTTTTCACAGCTCTGTTTCGGGTCTTTGTATCGACCAGCTTTATTTTCAGTAGGCAAGAACAGTCTGAAATTTCTCCATTTCTTTCAGTTTTTCCAACTTGAGGAATGTAAGTTTTCCTGGATGATCCTCTGGGTTTCACTGTAGTGTTGTAACAAATCGCTCGTCATCTGGAATACTATTAATTTGGGTCTTCACACCCTTCTGATTAGTTCAGTGAGACATTAGTCAATATTGTTAATCTTTTCAAAGAACTAGCTTTCTGGCCAACTCTGTGTAGTGTCTTTACCTCTCATTAATTTCTGCCCTGTTATTTATTATTTCTTGTCATCTGCTATATTTGACTTTGGCTTGCTCTCACCTTTCTAAAGCTTAGAAATACCTAATTAAGCCATTTATTTGCGATCATTCTGATTTATTAATGCGAGCATTTATAGCTATCAACTTTCCTCTTAATACTGCCTTGACTGGGTCTCACATGTTTTGTGGGCTGCACTATTATCATTGACTTCAAGAAGTTTTAAAATTTCTCCCCTGAGTGTGTGTCATCCATCCACTGTTTCTTCAAAAGTTTATTCTTCATTCTCCAAGTAGTTGTCTGTTTTCTGGGATTATGACTTGCAATGTGGTAAATGTTAGAAAATTCCCATGCAATATTAAGAAGAACATACAGTTGCTATTTGTGGGGTAAAATGTTTTTTTTTATATTCTTGTTAAGTCCAACTAGTGTGTGGTACAACATAGCTCTAAGGCTTCTCTTTTTGTCTGTTTCAACTACTTATTTAGATATGAGTCCAGTGCTTATTTAGGTATGAGTGAAATTCTTATTTACATCTAGAGTACAGAGCTGAAGATAGCATTATTGCTATGTCTACATCAATGTAGGTTTTCTGTCTATGCTTCTTGTTTGTTTAATGACATTTCTACTCTAAGATTTGGCATATAAATATCTACAATAGCAATGTTCTCATAATCACTTGTTCTTCTTACAAATTTGTGGCCGTGTTCCCCATGTCTCCTGGTTGATTTTGTCTGGAGTCTACTGTATAGGTTATGGGAACTGCTATGCCAGGGTCCTGGAAGCTTCTGTTGGTCTTGTTTTTTGACTTTCATCTTTTAATGCTAAGCTTTTGGATATCTTTCCTAGATCTCTGTGTTTCCTGTAGACAGTAGATAGTTGAGTGAGTTTTCGTTTCTATTTTATTTGATACTGCAGCTAAAGTGGCTTTTTAAAATAGTATGCTGTTTGACAATTTTTATTGAGCAAAACTTGGCTGACCTCTCTTCATAGAAGATAATACAAGTGATGAGCAATGGGGAAACTTGGCTTTGCAAAATGTCCCTTGCAAACACTCTTTTTTTCACCTTTGTCTGGTGTTTAAATTATGAATTCAGCCTAAATAATTAAAAAAAGTAACTTGAATTCAGAGAGATGGTTCAGAGGTTAGGGGTACTTATTGTTCTTACAGATGTCACCTGGTTCATTTCTCAAGACCCACATAGCAACCAGTAATTCTAATTCCAAGGGACCTGACATTCTCTTATGGCCCCTGTGGGATCCTACAAGCATATGGTGTACTTAAAACCAAAGCTTACATGCATAGAATTAAAGAATCAGTAAGTAAATCTTAAAATATTAACAGGCATAGTGCTTCCAAAACAAAACAAAAACAAAGGAACAAAAGAAATATTATCTCAAGAAATTTAAGGTTTGGGAATTGTTCCTTTGATCTGAAGAGCCCAGTCCATCTGTTGACCTTCCTGTGACACCAGACAGTGCATCACAGCACCACAGAGATGAACCACTGCATGATAAATGCAAACTCTGTCACTCACCCATAGGTGGCGAAAAGCACTGTTAGCTTTCGACTTATGGGTTAGCTAAGATGGTCTTGGGATATGCGCCAGGCCAAATTCCGATCAGCTAGCTCATTCTTTTTCATTGTAATAAGTTCTTTTTCTAAAAAAACACTGGTCCCTCCCTTGGGCCCACAAGGTCACTAGGACAAGAAAAACAACTCTCCTCTTTTCTTTCACTTTATGTCTATCCACTTTACTACGGATCACCTGCTTACCTCGGCAAGTTAGCATGTAATCGTGCAAGGATTGCTTGTCGAATCTATCCTATCTTCCTTCGAGGCTGAAAGCACAGAGGAGATACATCATTGTTCTCAACTTTAAAGTCACCTTGGATTCTAAAAACAAGTTCTTAGGGACAGGCCACATCTCCCTTAAAACTAAAAGCCACTCCTTAGGAGAGTGAAACTCTACCGTAGAGCATAAGTGATCATCTTGCAAAGGCAGACTGATGTTCTCCAGTGATAAAACCATTTTGTTCTCCTCAGACCACCTAGACAAACCAGGACCAGAGATGATGATGGATGGGATCACACCTTGACCAGAACTGCCTGTTGCCCAACTCTTCTGTTTAAATCTAAAGTTCTTGTTAATCCCCCATGTTGGACTAAGGGTCATGGACCCCCCGACCTTTATCTGTTCTTCTTCCCAACACGGGCATACTGAATCTTCAATTGGCTTTTCACCATTACTTATCTCTTTAATTGGTGTACTGGGACAGGTATCCAAGCCCAGTTGCTGGAACCCAAGATTTCACACTAAAATCCCCAGTTATATTAGTCTCTGACCTCTCTGTAACCTAGGCCTAGCTTCTCTCCTGACTGACTACTTGGTGAGGGGGCTGAAAGAGACCGGACAGTAATGAGTCACTTGAGTTTTGCAAAAAGATAAAGCTTTAATGTGGTAGCCAATGAGCAAGGCTAGGACAACTTAAGCTCAGCTCTGCTTCAAGGATTCATGGGTTGAAAGAGGATTTGGAGAGGGGAAAGGAAAGAAGTTGCATGTTGAGTGGAAGGCATGAAGAGGGACTTGCTTTTTTTTAAAAAAAAATATTTATTTATTATGTATACAACATGTATGCCTGAAGGCCAGAAGAGGGCACCAGACCTCATTATAGATGGGTGTGAGCCATCAGGTGGTTGCTGGGAATTGAACTCAGGACATTTGGAAGAACAGGCAATGCTCTTAACCTCTGAGCCATCTCTCCAGCCCCAGGGACTTACTTCTTTAGGGGAAGGGTATTATAGGGGTGTGGATTTTTAATTTATTTTATCATGAACCTGAGAGGCTAGCTTTTAATGCTCACATTTATTAAAAAAAAAAAAAACAAAAACAAAAACAAAAAAAAAACTGACTCTTGGTCCTAGGACTCATTAGCTTTTCCTGGAAGACAGCTTAAGAACTTTGCTGCCGAAAGAAGTAATTCACAATATGTTATTAAGGCTTGCACAATTCATTGTTAATGGCTTATATGCCTTCACATTGTATGAGAAACAAATCTACAATTAATAATATGACTTAAGTCCTCCCCGAACATGGCCAGTCTTAGTAATGTTTAAAATAAAGCTACAAAAAACAGAGTGGTTTTGCATTGCCAGAGCTCAATGTCAAGGCACAATTCTAGATCGGGGGGGTTGGGGGTGGGGGTGGGGGGGATGAAGGATACAGATAAATTAGTGATAAGTCACACCAGTTTCCTTTTCTTCGTTACTGTTTACTCTCAGTTTTGTAAGTGCATGCTGTTTTTCAAAATTCACAATCAGAATCTGCCTGTGCTTTTTAATTTTTGGCAATTGGACTGGTAAAAAAAATGTTAGTTTTAATTTTCATTTCTATAATTATAAATGAAGTTAGGGTTTTATTTTTGCCTGTTACAGTGAACAGTCTGTTCATGTGCTTTTCCAATTTTTAAAAAGGTTTTTAATCTTTTTTATGTTAAAACTCTGTATTTTAGGAAC